>NW_017699754.1:0-2367 GCF_001879085.1 Nicotiana attenuata | reverse complement strand
CCATACAAGTATCCACACACCTGACATCTGTCTACAAGCCTCTAAGAGTACATAAAATTAGAAAGGTCGGGACAGGGCCCCACCATACCAATCAATACATATCCAAAGCATACTGACCAAATAGGCAACTCCGGAGCAAGTGGAGTACACCAACACCTTCGCTGAGCTGATAGCCTACTAGGAGGAATATCAACCTGTCTATCGGGACCTGCGGGCATGAAACGCAGCGTCCCCAGGAAAAAGGGACGTCAGTACGAATAAAGTACCGAGTATGTAAGGCAGGAAAGCATAAACAAGATCAGTAACGTAAAGAGAGATAGAGGAGATACAACCTGTAACATCTGAGTGCCTCTGGGGGCTACTGACATGAAATGCATAATACATATATATACATAAGCTTTTAAAAACATACGCCTCTGTGGGCATCATCATCATCATATCATACCCGGCCTCAAAGAGGACTCGGTAAAAACGTACCCGGCCACGTGGAGCTCGGTAAAAACGTACCCGGCCACGTGGAGCTCGGTAAACCCAACTGATCAGTGGTTGCACAATAGGTGCCATACCCGGCCGACTATAGCGCGGCTCGGTAGAGTAAAATAGATACATATATAATGCATGTTGGACTCATAGAGTCACGTTCTAAACCTTTTGGAGTGACATAAGGTCATTGCACCATCGATTAACATTATGGACATCATACCATCAATATGAACTTCACTAGGACTCAAGGATCATACATACTTTCTTGGAATAACTTTGTAAGGAAAGAACAACATGGACAACCTTAGTTGCTAGGAGTAGATTCATTATGAAATAGCGTATCGTTTACGTTCGTTTCACTATAGATCATGCCAAAAGAATGAAGGAAGAGCCTTAACATACCTTGTATATATATACTGCCCCAATCTCAAGCTATGAAATTTTCACGACTCCTTAGTCTACAATAAGAGAAACGATACTGTAGTTATCATTCAAGCGTCATAACTATTATGTATCGACCATAACCTATTTTACGATGAAACGGACAGCACCTCCCCTATATATATGACTTCACACAATTCCAAACAATCACCAAACATCCCATACAACATCAATAATAATCATATTGAGCCTCCCAAAACAGTCCACGCACAACCTAATCACTTCATACATACGACAGCCACCGTAGTCGTGTCAAACGATCCGGAAATGTTACGAAGAACTACCAGCCCACAACCCTACATCTATATGGTGTTTTTCCACATCCTTCCTCCTCCAAAACTCCACAAAACAGTAGTAAAAGATACAACCCAATACCAACACGAAACAGCCCAAAAACAGCGCACAACAAGTCGAATAATTCGAACTCACGGCTTCCAATCACCATCCCGTGAGTTCTAGCTATTAGGAAATGAATTTATCAACATTCCTTCATATTTAAAAGCTTAAATACAGAAATAAGGCATTTTCTTAACTTTTAAATACCTTCCAAAACTCCAACTACAAAGAAAAAGAGAGGCAATATAGCGATACTCACGTCGTGGGGATCGTTCTAGTGTTATTGCTTCGTGATTTTGTGCCTCGGATGATAATCTTGTTGGATAACCTTGTGGACAGCTTAAGGGTGAGGTTAGGGGTCTTATTTGGTCGAGCTCTCTGGAATTATGAAGAAAGAGACGACATAGGAAGATAAATATCCATTTTGGTTGAAAAGTCAAAAGGTGCTACTTGGCACCATCTCATTGGCTCTTTTTCAAATACCTATATCTTTTTATCCGGATATCGTATGAATGAACGGTTAAGAGTGTTGGAAACTAGATTCCAAGACCTTCAATTTGATATATAATATGTCCCAAAAAGACCTCATATAACACACGAAATGTATTGCTCAAAAAGCTTTAGTTACACACCTACTTGCCAACTATACAGTCTGTGCAGTCTTGCAAAACTGCAAATATCTCTCTACCCCGATGTCGTATCGAAGAGCGGTTTAATGCATTGGAAACTAGACTCGTAGATCTTCAATTTGATATGTAGATCATCCATTGATTCCAAGTATATTGGGAGAAAAGTGCATCTACATTTGACCTAAATGTCAGCAAATTATAAATGGAACTTGTGATGACCTTTTCCAACTTTTGTTCCACAACTCGCTTGACTTCAAAACATAACACCAACTATCGTACGACTAAAATAAACTCATAATATAATCTCGTTATAATGTTAATAACCCTAGTATCACCCCAAAAGTACATGGTAAAATATTCCAACTTGTCGACTTTCGACGAAACTTATTTTCTTCAATTCGTTTAGCTTCTAAGCCTTCAAACCCTCTTGCTACTTGGTACTAATGATCTTAAATATTTGTAACCTCCACATTAACAT
>NW_017699753.1:0-2368 GCF_001879085.1 Nicotiana attenuata | reverse complement strand
CCGCGGCAGAGTGTACTCGCGGACAACTGAAGAATCAGAGGGCATGTTTGGCCGCGGTTCCACCGCGACCGCGGCAAAACCGCGGCAGGAAGCGAAAATTTCAGGAACTAAAGTGCAAAACATGGGATTTTAAGTCCTAAACCCTATATTAAACAAAGGAGGCCGGCCAACAAGAGGAGGACATATTTTGGACACAAATTAGACCTAAGGAGGCGGAGAGACACTACTTTAGGGTTAGACAACACCCTTGGAGGCAAGAACACATTGGGAGCAAGGCGGAGAATTCTTCTACGAGTTTTTTCCTTCCTCTTCCTATTTTTCATTGTTGGTTATGACTTTTAGTATTGTAGTTTTACATACTATTATGAATAGCTAATTTGTTATCTAGAGTTTTGATAGAACCTTTTGTAGGATAAATTCTTTTTATGTTTTTATATAATTGAGTCATAGCTTTTCTCTATTTGTTCAACTACGTTTATATTGTGGTTGGTTGAAGAGCTCTCAATTAGCTGTGCCTATTTAGTATGCATAACTCGGGAGAGAGTGCATATTTAGGTAATTGTTGAACAGCACCACTCTCAAAGTATATGAGGGATCAATAACCGAGGGTTTAAAGGTGGGATTAGGGATAACGAAGCCTTGGGTGCGATCTGAAGTGAGCTGTATTAAAAGCCAGCTAGCGTAGCTCGGGAGAGCGCGTCTAGTAAATTGTCGTAATTACTCGGGAGAGATTTACGGTAATAAGAGTGCTCATGATCGGTAGAGAATACTTAGGCGAAATTATAGAAGACATAGCGGGAAGGATTCCGACAATAGGGAAAATCATAACTCTAGACCTCCTTAATCTTTTCTCTAACCCTCAGTATCGTTAGTTGTTAATTTACTATTTTGATTTGTTAGTTAATTAGTTAAACAGAAGAATCTTAATATCTATAAGTTAGGAATTGTTCAAGCTTGCCTTCTTGGTGATAGTGAACAGCTGTAGATAAACCTTAGTTCTCTGTGGGATTCGACTCCGGACTTGTAAACCGGATTATATTTGGAACGACCGCATTGTCCTTTTTATAAGGCATAGTTGGGCGTGATCAAATTTTGGCGCCGTTGCCGGGGAACTAACGGTGTAGTTGTAGGTGTACATATTGCTAGGTTTCAAGTTTGAACTTTTATTTTATTATTTGATTTTTTTTATTTTTTATTTTTTTTTATTATTTTAGTTTTATTTGTTTATTTGAGAAACATGACATCATGGAATTATGAGAATTTTGTTGTTGGTAATTCTACTTTTGATCCTCCTTATGCATATTGTGAAGGAAACCACCCAGGGCAAAATTATCAAAATATTCCTGAGAGCGAGTTTTGTGCACCAACTCAATCTTATGTGTGGAATGTGTATTTGTGGTGATCAAGATGGTCACTTTCACGGTTGTGCTTATATTTCTTACCTTCCCTCAACCCCTTACTTTGATGGTTCTTCTTTTTCTGGTGAAGTTAATAGGAGCAAAGAACCCAGGTATGAGGACCTGAAAGAGATCGAGGATATGCTAAAGTGTCGTACGAAACAATATGATGAGATACAATTGCGGGTACCAAGGCAAGGGGCAACTATTCATAATTTGGAGGCTCAAGCGAATAAATTAATTGAACCTGGTAAAGCGCAACAAGTTGACATTGTGGATAGTAGCCAATATGAGCAAGAAAGGGCTGTAGAAATTGCCATATTACTGGAGGATTTAAAAAAATACGAGGATGAGCTAGAGGAGGAGGCTAGAGTAGAACACCAACAATCAGTCGCACTAGATTTTGAGGATGTCGATGTTGTAGAAGAGATACTAGAGTCAACCAAGGATATTGAGCATACATATTTTGTTGACTCTATTGTCATTAGTGTGGAGAATGTAGATAGTCCCAATGTTCATGTAGTTGAGCGCATTGGTCCTCACTCCAAGCATTTTTCAACATTGTGTTTAGATGATGATATGGAAATAGAGTCGTCCGAGCCATTTGAGGAGTCAAGGAATGATGAACAAAGTGCTTACATTCTGGAATTCTTCTTGCTAGAAAGTCGGGATTACACACCTCATATAAAGGCCAAGAAGTGCAGAATACTACATTATTTTATTGGGCCAGTCAGATTCGTTCCATGAACCCAAGAGCATGATCATAGAACAGAATCAAAACTTGGGGTCCGATTCATAAGTTCAAAGTGGAGGCAGAAAGTGATTCACGTCGTGCCGCGACGTTAAATCAAGCGCTTGTTGGGAGGCAACCCAGCTTTATTGCTTTCTTTTATTTATTTATTTTTATTTTTATTTTTTTAATTGTATTTATTTTTTGTTAGTGTTCAATTTTTTTTTATTTTTCTAGGTGC
>NW_017699752.1:0-2368 GCF_001879085.1 Nicotiana attenuata | reverse complement strand
CGGCCAAAAAATCGAGGAGCTTTTTCTTTCCAAATGCCGGCCAAAAATCGAGGATCTCCCTACACAATCCTGATTTGATCGCTTAGATATGTGTCACAACTAACTCACGAAATTTTCCTAGTGAAAACTGGGGCAGAAAAATTTCGTTCGTTTGTTTGTTTTGGTGTCTTAAGCAGGTCTAACACCGAGGCACAGCGGTGCGAGACGACCAATGCAATGAGTCTCAATCCAGAATAAAGAAAAGAAGAAAAGAACAAAAAGAAATGAATTCAAATGTTGAAGACAACAAAGGTGCGGATTGCTCAAAATTTTATAAAAGTCATAAGCTCCGCCGATCCCGCTTTGACTCAATGCTGCAGAAAGAAACAACACCTACAACTTGTGAGCATCAAGATTCAGATTGGAGTCCACAGCAAAATTAGCTAAGACTCAAGATCAAGCTTCAAGAGATTTATAGATAGGAATCTTGTAACTCATAGTTGATAGGCATAGCTAGCTTAGCTTTGATTTTCCTTTTGGTGTAATAAGGGGGTCAGCAAGCAGTAGCAGCAGCAACAACAGTGAAATTCACAGCTCCTGGTAGTCCCAGCTACCAGACCTTCCAGAACTACACCGACCTGATTCCTTTATAGCCAAGGATATGTAGGCAACCTTTGAAGCAGGGTTCGGTCAGACGATTTTCAAAATGCTTCTCATGGAGTGCTGAGCAGGCAAAAATCCTTCATGGTGCTCATTTATCTTTGCCCGAAAACCCTTCGTGTCTTCGAGCAAAGAGGGGCATCTGTGAGCACGTGATTTTTGCCGCGCTTAAATTACTCCTATAAATTCATTAGAATTAGAATTTTTGTTTTGGTTATTTGAATTTTAGGGGATTAATTACATGATTTTGTGATTGTTTGCATTTTGTGCATTTTTTGATTGATATAACTCATGAAAAATACAAAAATAGCATACTTGAATTTAGGATCCAATTCTAGATTTTTTTAACTAATATCATAAAAATAGAAGAAAATTACAAAAATAGTCACTTGTTGCATTTTTTGCATTTTTGTTGTTGTTTAGTTTCCTTTTTAACTAGGATTTATTCTATTTTAGAAAATTAATTGGCCTAATTTTGGAGTTAAACTAGGTTTTGTTAATTTGCAAAGAAATAAATAAAATAAATACATAAAATACAAAAGAAGAGAAAAGAAGAAAAATAAACAAATCAAGGGCCAGCTTGTATTTGGGCCAGTATCAAAAAAATCCCAGCCCATAATCCCGAAACCCGGCTATAATTGGTCCAGCCCAAAAGACCCTCATCCGGTCCAACCTTTTCAAAAACAAAACGGCGTCATTTCATGGCCTGTGAATCATGACCGTTGGATCTCATCAATCCAACGGTCCGGAACTAACTAGGATGTTTGATATATAAGTGTCCTAATTCCCCCCCCCCCACCCCTCGTTCGTCGTCTCAGAACACCCCTAATATCACCACCGCCCCTCCGCCTTCCGCCGCCCGCCGGAAATCGTCTCCGCCGGTAGCGAGTCTCCAATGGCTCCCAAATTTACACCATATCTTCTTCTTCACATCCTCTTTCCGAATCCGATCTCCGTTTCTTTCAATCTCACCCGAACGTGTCAAATAATCAGAACAGTCGTCGTCATCTCCGCCGTCCACGGCGGCGCCACCTCCAAACGCCCCCAAAATCACACCCCATGCTCCTCTCCTCCTCTTCTCTCCATGTCTAGGTTTATATTCCCTCAAATCACCACCAGATTCCTTGAATTTCAAATCGAAACTCGGACCCCAAAACCCTAAATCCTCTAAATTTCACCAAATTCACACACTAAACTCACCTCACCTTTTTCTTCTTAAATCTCAAACCAAACTCCCTCAAATCCGGTTTAAATCCCTCGAACCTTAAATCTAGGGTTTATGTTCAAAGGCTCAAGTTGAAATTCAAGGGGGTTACCAGTGTCATGGGTTCTCAAGTAATGTTATTGGCTTGTTCTTGGCAAAGAATAAGCCTATAACATTATCCGAGAATCAAACGAAGGAGTCAGTCCAAATTAAAACTTAAAACAGTAAGTTTCTCAATTTTTTTCTTTCTTTCTTTGTTTTTCTTTCTCTTTGCATAAGTAAATATTTCTTTAATGCATAACTTTTTGTTTTTCTGTTCGAGTTAGGGTTTTCGAATTAAGTCTCTGATTTTGGCCATATAGTGTTAGTTTCGTTTTGATTTGACTATTATATGATCCATGTTTGCTACTGATTTTGTTAAGTTTTCTCTTAGGGTTATAGTTTTAATTTTATTCTTGTATGTATTGCTGTCTTAATTTTCTTTAGTATTTTATTCTTATTTTTTGTTGTTACTAGTATAGTCTT
>NW_017699751.1:0-2368 GCF_001879085.1 Nicotiana attenuata | reverse complement strand
AAATAGATGGTTAATTCAAACAAATGGGTAAGGCTTGTAATGTGGTTGCCAAAGAAAAAGGATTATAGGCTCAACGAGGTTAACTACGATACATAACAATTAGGTGGGTAAAATATACATATCTGGCTCAATCAAGAAAACGCCTATATCACTTCCAAGACTGAACAACACTACTATTTCGCTTTGCAAACACACGGGGCAAGTTCTAGGCATCAAATGCAATGCACAGAATAACACAAAACCTTACACACACATGGCACATAACTCACTCAGGATTGGTTTCATCAAGACACTCTAGTCAAAGCAGTTAAGCAAATTTAAAATCATACAATTTAAGGTACTTATACAAGAGTCAAAAACTGAGCCTAAGCGTCACAACCAAAGTACTCACTATTCTCAAGGCATAACAAAGTCAAGAGATATTTCTTCATTTCAAAACAAAACACAATGGCTCCTATTCCCAAAAAAAAAAACTAACTACACTCGGTTCAAATAAAACCCTTGGAAAAGAATCGTGGTTTAAAGAAAAACCAAGGGGTAATTGCTACACTACCTAACAAAACAAAAAATCTTTTTGGTATTTTCTTTAGACTTACTTCCTTCAAGAAAACTGTCTAGAAGATCCGTCATCAGGAAAAGTCCAATCTTTTAAAAAAACAAACACAGCTAAAGTAGCATGAAAAACCACCCAGACAATCTCCTCACCCCACACTTAAAATTGTACATTGTACCCAATGCACATCCATACATACAAGAAGGTAAAAGAAACTCCCTGGTAGGCCAAAGGCCGAAGCACCAGCCGCTCATGGGGTACTCAGACTTCTCCCGGCTTGGTCCTTCGTGCGGGTACCTCACACTTAGTTCTAACCATTTCATTTGTTGGTGCATCCTTCCAATACCTTTGTTTTCCATGCTCCTAGAAAATAAAAAAATTGACACTACAAAAATAATATAATAAAAAAAATATAAAAAAAATAAAAGAAAGCAATAAAGCTGGGTTGCCTCCCAAAGAGCGCTTGATTTAACGTCGCGGCACGACGTGAATCACTTTCTGCCTCCACTTTGAACTTATGAATCGGACCCCAAGTTTTGATTCTGCTCTATGATCATGCTCCTGGGGTGGTGGAACGAATCTGGATGGCCCAATAAAATAATGTAGTCTGCACTTCTTGGCCTTTAGATGAGGTGTGTAATCCCGATTTTCTAGCAAGAAGAATTCCGGAATGTAAGCACTTTGTTCCTCATTCCTCGACTCCTCAAATGGCTCGGACGACTCTATTTCCATATCATCATCTAAACACAATGTGGAAAAATGCTTGGAGTGAGGACCAATGCGCTCAACTACATGAACATTGGGACTATCTACATTCTCAACACTAATGACAATAGAGTCAACTAAATATGTATCCTCAATATCCTTGGTTGACTCTAGTATCTCTTCTACAACATCGACATCCTCAAAATCTAGTGCGATTGATTGTTGGTGTTCTACTCTAGCCTCCTCCTCTAGCTCATCAATTTTTGTATCTAATTCACGCTCTTCTTGGATACTATTCACAATATTGGCTTGTTGAGCATTAAAAACTTCAACCAGTTGACTCATGTGAACTTTCAAGTTGTGAATAGTTTCCTCCTGCCTTTCTATCCGCAGTAGTAATTTACTCTGTTGTTCCAAAATGCACTTTAACATATCTTCGAGCTTCTTTAGGTCAGCTTCCCCAGGTTCTTTGTTCCTATTAACTTCACCAGAAAAAGAAGAATCATCAAAGTAAGGGGTTGGGGGAAGGTAAGAAATATAAGCACAACCGTGAAAGTGACCATCTTGACCACCACACATATCACACACATTCCACACATAAGATTGAGTTGGTGCACAAAACTCGCTCTCAGGAATATTTTGATAATTTTGCCTTGGGTGGTTTCCTTCACAATATGTATAAGGAGGATCAAAAGTAGAATTACCAACAACAAAATTCTCATAATTCCATGATGTCATGTTTCTCAAATAAACAAATAAAACTAAAATAAAAAAAATAAAAAAAAATCAAATAATAAAATAAAAGTTCAAACTTGAAACCTAGCAATATGTACACCTACAACTACACCGTTAGTTCCCCGGCAACGGCGCCAAAATTTGATCACGCCCAACTATGCCTTATAAAAAGGACAATGCGGTCGTTGCAAATATAATCCGGTTTACAAGTCCGGAGTCGAATCCCACAGAGAACTAAGGTTTAGCTACAGCTGTTCACTATCACCAAGAAGACAAGCTTGAACAATTCCTAACTTATAGATATTAAGATTCTTGTGTTTAACTAATTAACTAACAAATTAAAATAGTGAATTAACAACTAAAGATATTGAGGGT
>NW_017699750.1:0-2368 GCF_001879085.1 Nicotiana attenuata | reverse complement strand
AAAAGATATGTGATGGTGCTTGTTGATGATTACTCTAGGTTTACTTGGACATTATTTTTAACATCTAAAGATGAAGCATTTGACATGTTTACTTCTTTTGTTAAAAAAACTCAAAAACAACTAGGTAATCAACTTGCATCAATTAGGTCTGATCATGGAACTGAATTTGAAAATGATAAATTTGCTGAATTTTTGCATGCTACATCATAAATAGTTGCATGACTAGATCTCTTGTTAAGAAGATTCCCTATGAGTCACTTAAAGGGAGAAAGCTAAATATATCCCATCTTAGGGCATTAAAATGCAAGTACTTTGCGCACAATAATGGCAAAGACTCCCTAGGTAAGTATGATCCCAGAAGTGATGAGGGAGTATTCTTGGGATATTCTTCACATAGTAAAGCTTATAAGATATACAATAAAAGAACTATGTGTGTAGAAAAAATTGTATATGTTATTTTTTAAAACTAACATTCTTTCTGAGAGGCAGGAGCAAGATAATGAAGAGATTGGGCTGATAAGAAATTCAAATGGTGAAACCACAGTCCAGTCTGAAGATGCATCACAGGAAGGAACAGGTGATGGAACAGGTCCCTCCACCCAGGGCAACATGACAGGGGGAACTGACTAGAGAGGAACTGATCCTCAAACCTCAAGGGAACTTGTCCATGAACCTATTCCTCAGTAACAAAACCAGGAAGGAACATCCAAAGAAATTGACACTCCTATTGCAACATCCACAAAATTGGCTATAGAAGAACCTGGTTCATCTGTTGATCAGAAGTTGTATAGGGGAATGATTGGTTCTCTTTTATATCTCACTACTAGCAGACCTGACATTGTGTGCAGTGTAGGTCTTTGTGCTCGATTTCAGGTTTTCTAGTTGATAGGAAGAGCAACCCAGGTATGGCACACTTCCTTGGTTCATGTCTTGTGTCATAGGCTACCAAAAAGGCAAAATTCAAAGGCCTTATCTACTGCTGAAGCTGAGTATGTTGTTGCTGCTTCATGTTGTGCTAATTGTTGTAGATCAAACAACCATTACTGAACTTTGGAATTGATGTTGGTTGCATACCTATATTTTTTGTGATAACACTAGTGCTATTAGTATGACAAAGAAACCAGTTCATCATAAGAGAACTAAGCACATAGTGTTAGGCGCCATTTTTGAGGGACAACTATGAGAAAGCTTGATCACTGTGGAGTTTTGTGCTACTAACAAGCAAATTGCTGACATCTTTACAATAGCCTTAAGTAGAGATCACTTTGAGAGGAACATGTTGGAATTAGGGATGATTAAGATCACCTAAAAGGACCAGTTCAAGGTTAAACGAAAAAAAAGGATTGAAAAACAAAAATTGGTTAGAAAGTCTGTAAATTGTGTATAATTAGATTAAATCTTGTTCAGACTCATACTTTTCATAGTATACTCTTGTGCCATGTGTTAAAATGACTCATTAATCTCTAATAATATTTTCTCTATTTTGGCAAATTTAGACTCACACAAGAGAATTATCAGTGAAGAACCTGGTTCATCAAGATAACACGGTATGTTTTCTACACTCTACATAATTTGAAATAACTATATTTGGATCATGAGCAGAGTCCTACCAAATACCAAACTCCTTTTGGACTTATCCGTTACAAGTGAACCAGTCCCATTCAAAAGAGTCCCAACCGAATGGAAGTACCTAGATTCTAGGGATACACTCCAACGTCTCTTCAAAACTGAATTTAGTTGATTAAACTCTAAGATCTGAAAAGTTGTAGTACCCATCAATTATCCTGTATATTGATCAGTCTTTAGTGTATTCCTTACCTCATATCTCTCAAGACGTCAAAAACTCTCATTCTTCTTTTATCTTCCAAACACAATCTAATTCTCTTCTTTTCCATACCATAGCCTAGATATGTCAAACACTTCTGAAAATCCTTCATCACCACCACAGGAAACCATTTCCACACCTTCTACCACTGCTTCACCCACACCAATCTCGAAGAAAAGTAGAGTAAAGATGATGGCTCATAAGATTGTCGCTGAAGGAGAGCAGATAAAGAAAATAAACAAGCAATTGAAAGCATGTAGGAAGAAGAATCCTAGAAATCTAAAATTTCATTTAAGTCTGCTGCTAAGGGGGAAGAAAGTAGGTATTCCGAAACTGAACAGGTATCTTCTGATTCTAAAGTTACTCCTGAGACAATTTCTGAAGTTGCTGCAAATTTAGAGAATGGATTTTTACTGGGAGGATGTATAGCAAGTGTTGAGACTACATAATCTGGAGAAGTTGGTGGTAAAAATGAAAAAAAAAAAGAGCAAGGGCGCTAGGAGTACTGTGAGGGGAAAGGGGACAAGAGTGGCTGATTCTTTA
>NW_017699749.1:0-2369 GCF_001879085.1 Nicotiana attenuata | reverse complement strand
ATGTTGTTGCAGGTCTGGTGCACCTGGCTCTGGATTTCCGCATCTGCGGAAAAGGAGCCGCAGTAGCGGTTCCGCAGATGTGGCTAAGAGATTGCATAAGCGGTCCATGAGGGACCGGGGTAATTCCGCAAAAGCGGATGGGGTATCGCTTCAGCGGGTCCGCATAGGCGAAAATGAGGCCGCAGAAGCGGAATGGTGAGATCCGCAGAAGCGGATGGTTGGGCGCAAAAGCGGAAGACCAAGGATTTAATGAAAAACCGCATAAGCAGTCATATGGCCGCAGAAGCGGTCCCGCATAAGCGGTTACGGGACCGCAGAAGCGAAAATTGTTGAAGGGTTTTAATGAATCAGTGTTCGCGAATTTCAGAAGATAAGAAAAACTTTTTTACTCCGCCAAGAGAGCTTTTTGAGCAATTTGAAGAGGGTTTTCAACGGGTATTGATTTGAGGTAAGTCTCTTGACTAGAAAACACCATTTTATGGAAGAATCAACACTCAAATTCATGAAAGTGGGTAGAAATTGTGAAGAACTAGGGCTTGGTTTCTGAAAACGAATTTTTAGGATTTTGAAAGGCCATTTGAGCTCCGTTTTCGGTAAACTTTATATGTACGGACTCATGGCGAGACGGGGAATCCGTTGGTATGATTTTCGAAATTTTTCGAGAAGTGGGCCCGGAGCTCGGATTTTACCAACTTCGTGAATTTTAGTACTTTTCGAGTATTTTTGATTGGGTTATGTTTCTTTACCCCATATTTATGTATTCACTGTGGTTTTGACTAGATTCGACACGCGAGGAGGTCGATACAAAGGGAAAAGGCATTGCGAACCAGTCTACGGCCGGTTAGAGGTGAGTAGTTGGTGTATATGATGGCCTGAGGGTTTGAAACCCCGGCTTATCACATTATGACGCTATTGTAGGGCGTGACTCGCACCCCATGGCAGGTGCGGGATTGGTTATGACTGGGGATTGTGACTTGGTCCATCCCGAACAAGAATGTTTCTATATTGGCGACTGATACGCACACTGTATTGAATATATCTGGGCTTATTGCCGTGTTTGGGGCCTTGTGCCGATCTGTAGCATCCTTAGAGGATGAATGTCATTGTGATAGCATGCTTTGTATAATCATTGATCTCAGTCCTGTGTTTAATCACTGTTATGAAATGCTAAGTCACTTTTCCTGAAGTTAAATATCTAAAGTATATTCTTCTTAATAAATTGGAAATTGGGAAATTAATTGAATCTGTTACGTGACTCATATGCATATTGTGGACTGAGTATGGATCGGGCTGCACGCCGCAGCGAATGGTATGATTATATTGCGCTTGGGCTGAAGAAGCCCCTCCAGAGTCTGTACACACCCCCAGTGAGCGCCGTCGACGTTAAATGGATCGGGCTACGCACCGTAGCGGTCATGTGCATTGCATTGCATCCTTACATTATACTTGACTGATATATTTGAAGTTGTTTTGCTGTGGGTTTGTAGTTAGGTGTTGGATTGTTAGTTTTAGCTTTACTTTGTGGCATTTCGTGGATTTCTTATCTTCAGACATTTTATATGCTTATTACTCACTGAGTTGGTAGTACTCACCCCCTACTCCCTGCACCTTGTGTGCAGATTCAGGTACTTCGGGAGCTGAGTTGAGCTAGCAGCTGGTTCCCAGAGTTCCAGGAGTGGTCGAGGTAGCTGCTATGACGTCCGCAGGACCCGACTCCTCCTTTATCCCTTTGTTATTTCCGTACTTCAAAACATACTTATTTTGAGGATTCTTGACTCTGTATTAGTTAGAGGCTCTAGACTCATGACCCCAGGTCTTTGGGAGTTACAGTTTATGTCAGTATTTCGTATTGTTTTAATTGAGTATTTCAACTATGAGTATTAATATTTGATTTTAAGTATCTGATTAATTGATTTTGAGCTTTGTGCTCGGGTTGAGAGAGTAAATGGTCGGGCTTGCCTAGCATTAGTGTTGGGCGCCATCACGATCGGGTTTGGGGTCGTGACAATACTCTTTGGTATGTACTGATGAAAAGTGTACTTGGACTGTTCGAGGTTCAAGAATTAAGGAATCAACACTTTTTAAAATAGTTAAATTTCAGAGAACACATGAGTGCTCAGTTGATATTCGAAAATCAGATCAAAGGCAAGCAACTTCAAATGTGATTAGAGATTACGTGATTGACAACTTAAGAGACATAGCTACTGAGGTAAAACCTAAGTTTGTCATTTCAGAGATGAAAAGAGCACATGGAATTGATGTTGGTTATGGAAAAACATGGCATGCTATTCAAAAGGGGTTATCTTTGTTAAGAGGAACAACTGAACAGAATTATGAGCAGCTGCCATCATATTTGTATATGATGGAAA
>NW_017699748.1:0-2369 GCF_001879085.1 Nicotiana attenuata | reverse complement strand
AGGCGTGGAAGCATTCAGATTTTTTGTGCAAGAATTATATTCTAAGCGGGCTGGAGGATGCTTTGTATAACGTCTACAGTGGCGTGGAAACGTCAAAGGAACTGTGGACTGCGCTTGAAAAGAAATACAAAACCGAAGATGCCGGGTTGAAAAAGTTTGTTGCTGCAAAGTTTTTGGACTACAAAATGGTAGATAGCAAGTCTGTTATTACCCAAGTCCAGGAATTGCAAGTGATTATTCACGATCTCCTTGCTGAAGGTATAACTCAAATTAATATTGATGTTGAAAGTAGTAATCTTGGTATTTTTACTAATAGAAATTTCATTGAAGGTCTTGTTATCAATGAAGCATTTCAAGTAGCAGCGATGATTGAGAAGTTGCCTCCTTTGTGGAAGGATTTCAAAAACTACTTGAAACACAAAACCAAGGAGATGTCCCTTGAAGATCTCATTGTTCGGTTGAGAATCGAAGAGGACAACAAAGCTGCTGAAAAGAGAGGCCGTGGAAACTCAACAATAATGGGAGCAAATATTGTTGAAGAGAATAAAAAGAGGAAGAAGGCTTCTGGACCGAAATACAACCCAAGCAAGAAGCGGTTCAGTGGAAACTGCTACAACTGTGGAAAAACTGGACACAAATCTACGGAGTGTCGTGCTCCAAAGAAAGACAAGAAGAAGGGTCAAGCAAACATGGTTGAAAAACGTGATGATGTTGATGATTTATGTGCCATGCTTTCCGAATGCAACTTGGTGGGCAATCCTAAAGAGTGGTGGATTGATTCTGGAGCCACTCACCATGTTTGTGCTGTTAGAGAAGCTTTTGCTACTTATGCTCCTGTTGGACCCAATGAGACGATTTCTATGGGAAATACTTCAAAGGCCAAGATTGAAGGATGTGGGAAGATATTTCTCAAAATGACTTCCGGCAAAGTGGTGACTTTGAACAACGTCCTTCATGTTTCCGAGATTAGGAAGAATTTAGTCTCTACTGGACTTCTTGTTAAGAATGGTTTTAAATGTATTTTTGTTTCCGATAAGGTTGTAATAAGTAAGAATGAAATGTTTGTAGGAAAAGGTTACCTCACTGAGGGCCTTTTCAAGCTGAATGTAATGGTTGTTGAAAATAATAATAAAATTTCAGCTTCGTCTTACTTACTTGAGTCAGATGAATTATGGCATATACGTTTGGGTCATGTCAATTATAAAACCTTACGGAAAATGATTAATTTGGAAGTATTGCCCAAGTTTGAATGTGGCAAATCAAAATGTCAAGTATGTGTGGAATCAAAGTATGTTAAACATCCTTATAAGTCGGTTGAAAGGAATTCAAATCCTTTAGACTTAATTCACACAGATATTTGTGACATGAAGTCAATACCATCTCGCGGTGGAAAAAAGTATTTCATAACTTTTAATGACGATAGTACTCGATATTGCTATGTTTACTTACTTAATAGTAAAGATGAAGCAATAGACGCATTCGAGCAATACAAAAATGAAGTTGAAACGCAACTTAATAAGAAAATCAAAATGATAAGAAGTGATAGGGGTGGTGAATATGAATCTCCTTTTGAACAAATATGTTTAGAATATGGAATTATTCATCAAACAACGGCCCCTTACACGCCCCAATCCAATGGGATTGCAGAAAGAAAGAATCGTTCATTAAAGGAGATGATGAACACATTATTGATAAGTTCTGATTTGCCACAGAACTTGTGGGGGGAAGCCATTCTTACGGCTAGCCGAATACTAAATCGAGTATCCCATAGCAAAACACAATCCATTCCATATGAAAAATGGAAAGGAAGGAAGCCCAACTTGAATTATTTTAAAGTGTGGGGGTGTTTGGCAAAAGTGCAAGTTCCTAAACCCAAAAGGGTAAAAATAGGACCGAAAACCGTTGATTGTGTTTTCATAGGATATGCGACTAATAGTAAAGCATATCGATTTCTGGTTCATAAATCAGAAAATCCCGACATTCATAATAATACGGTTATAGAATCAGATAATGCTGAGTTCTTTGAAAATATATATCCGTATAAAAAGGAATGTGAGTCGATTGGTGAAGGATCTAAACGACCCCGGGAAGAAACAAAAGAAAGTACACTTAACCAGGAGGATCCAAGACGTAGTAAACGTGAAAGAACGTCTACTTCATTTGGACCAGATTTTGTGACTTTCTTATTGGAAAATGAGCCTCAAACATTTAAAGAAGCTATGTCTTCTTCGGAATCATTGTTATGGAAAGAGGCAGTCAATAGTGAAATAGAATCCATATTGAACAACCATACATGGGAATTGGTTGATCTTCCTCCTGGAAATAAACCGTTGGGTTCTAAATGGATCTTTAAGAGGAAAATGAAAGAT
>NW_017699747.1:0-2369 GCF_001879085.1 Nicotiana attenuata | reverse complement strand
TTGGAATTAGGCTCTAAGGCTTATCTGCTTGAATAAAAGGAAATATCTTCATAATTGATCGAGCTAATGCGCTCAACTGAGTTGTGGTATCACGGGAAGGTGCATGAGGGTTACTGCCCCGTTTTCCTCATTTATTACTTCTTCATGTTTCATTACCGGTATGTGGTGAGTTAGAGTTGATTCGGATTGGTTTTGATAAGAAATGAGACACTTAGTCTCTTTTAAGAAGGCTTAAGTTGGAAAAGTCAACCGGACGTTGACTTATGAGTTAGAGGGCTCGGATGTGATTTCCGGTGATTCGGTTAGCTTCGGGAGATGATTTGTGACTTGGGAGCGTGATCGAAATTTATTTTGGAGGTCCGGTGTAGAACTAGGCTTGAATTGGCGAAGTTAGTATTTTGGCGAATTCCGATTGATAAGCGAGATTTTGATATAGGGGTCGGAATGGAATTCCGAGAGTTGCAGTAGCTCCGTTATGTCATTTGGGATGTGCGTGCAAAGTTTCAGACCATTCGGACGAGGTTTGGTAGACTTTTTGATCGAAAGTGCATTTCGGAAGTTTTTGAAGAACTTAGGCTTGAATCCAATGTGATTTGATGGTTTTAGCGTTGTTTGATGTGTTTTGATGATTGGAACAAGTTTGAATGATGTTATGGGATATGTCCGTGCTTTTGGTTGAGGTCCCGGGGGCCTCGGGTGAGTTTCGGGGTGGTTTCGGACCATTTCTAGGCCATTTTTAACTGCTGGTTTTTGGATACAGCAGTGTTCTATGCGATCGCGGGGAATTGGTCGCGATCACGGTGAGTAAAATGTGAGAAACGTACCAATGAATCGCGATCGCGTGAAGCCTTTCGCGATCGCGGAGAAGAAATATTCTGTTGCGTTGATCCCACTTCGGAAGCTTATATCTCACAATCTATAAGGAATTTGGAGATGATCCAAAAAAGAAAATTGTAGCCCTTTGTGATTAGTTTTCAGAAATGTAAACTAATTGGAATTTAAAGTTGTGTACAAAAAGTTATGGTGGTTACACTATAGGCTGCCCGGGAAGATCTCTAATACACAGGGATGACTTTGGAAGCTTATATCTCGCAATGTATAAGGAGTCAGGAAATGAGCAACATATGAAATTATAGCCCTATGTGTCTAGTTTTCAGAACATCAAACCATTTGTAATTTGGAGTTGTGTTCAAAAAGTTATGACCACTATACTAGAGGCTGTCCGGAAGAGCTGGGAACTGTTCATCGCGATCGCGAAGCATTGTCCGCGATCGCGAAGAGTAAATTTTGGGCTGGAAAAATTGTTCTCCGCGATCGCGAAGCATTTTCCACGATCGCGAAGAGTAAATACCTGGGCAGAATGTTTTAAAACACGCCAGTCGCGATTTTGGGGTCATTTTACACCCATAATTGCTCGTTTTTGGAGATTCTTGAAGGAGATTAACGAGGGATTCAAGGGGGAACGTTTGGAGCTAAGTTTCTTGGACTCAAAACTCGTTTTTATTGTGAAATCCATCTAGGAAATCATTGAATTTTTGCTAAAATGGAGGAATAGGGCTTGGAATTTTCAAAATTTTAAATTGGGATTTGAAGGGTCAATTTTGGATGGATTTTGATGTTCTTAGTATGTATGAACTCGTGAGGAGATAAGGAATCCGATGATGTGAATTTTGTATTTTTTCGAGAAGTGGGCCCGGGGCTCGGGTTTTGCCAACTTCGTGATTTTCGATGTTTTTCGAGTCTTTTCGATTGGGTTATGTTTCCTTAGCATATTGTGATGTATTCGCTCTGATTTTGGTTAGATTCGGCGCGCGTGGAGGCCGATTAGAGGGGCAAAGGCGTCGCGGGTTTGAGATTTCACCAGTTCGAGGTGAGTAATACTTGTAAATGATATCCTGAGGGTTTGAAACCCCGGGTTTGCACATCATAGTGCTGTATTGAGGTGACTTGCACGCCGGATAGCGAGCGTTGGGTAGAGCACCGTTGGGGATTGTGACTTGGTCCGTCCCGATTGATGAAATTACTACGTATTTGACTGAAACTACTTGTTATCATCATGATTTGGGCTGATTGCCATGTTTTGGGCTTCGTGCCGATTATTTGAATCCTTCAGGGATTGATATCACTGATTTTGCATTACTTTGCATGTTATTTGACCTCGGTCCAGAGTTTTAATACTGTTTTGCAAATTCAGCCATTTATCATGATTTGAAAACTTAAATGATATTTTACTGACGTTTTGAGCTGAGAACTGCTATTTTATTATTGCCCAAGGGGCTTATGTGTATTTCTAGACTGAGCATGGATCGGGTTGCGCGCCGCAGCAGTGTTATAGTGATTTCTGAATATATGGATGGCTCGGGCTGCAC
>NW_017699746.1:0-2369 GCF_001879085.1 Nicotiana attenuata | reverse complement strand
ATTTGGCTCGTAACTTGTAATCAATACTCTGTTAACTTGAATAAGAATACATTGCTTACTTTATTGTCGGTCATTTAATGCACTCATAAGAGTTCGGAATAATTTCGGTGGGCAAAGGTTTGAGCAAATCAGTGGCTTGCCAGCTTCAGGGATTCGATTTTTGATCATCCCAACGCAGCCTGATATGCTTGTCCGATCTGGGCTAATATCAGGCCCAACGCCTGTGTCTGTTGGGAATTTTGTCCGTTTGTGTCTATTGACTAATTAGGACCTTTTCTTGTGTTATTAGAGATAAATAAATGAAAAGTCGTAGTTTACTTCAGGAATAGCCCTTAAATAATAAACGACACGAGCCTCGCCAAATACAATGCAAAATTGCGGGGCCCTCGATAAATGGTTACATTAAAGAACTTAGAATTCGGGACGGGCCGTCTAGCGAATTTCACGGCCCTCCCCAAAGATAATCACGCGCTAGTCACTTTAGGTGCGCTATTAATAATTTACCTTCTTAAACTCGGGTGCACATTTATGCGACCCAAAATCCAAATCTCAACGAAGTTGAAATGTATCAAAAATCACGGGTGCACTGGTGCAACGTGGTTCGAGACACATTTTCACGACGTTGCAATTCTCTAAAAATAATAATAATAAAAGCGTTTCAAAGTTAAAAGGCACATAGATTAAAACATGTACTAAAATCAAACAAATAAGCCACATATGACAGTTGAGCGACCGTGCTAGAACCACGGAACCCGGGAATGCCTAACACATTCTCCCGGGTTAACAGAATTCCTTACTCGGATTTCTGGTTCGTTGACTATTAACAGAGTCATAATTTCCTCGGTTCGGGATTCAACCGGTGACTTGGGACACCATTAATCTCCCAAGTGGCGACTCTGAATTTTAATAATAAATCCCGTTCCGATTGTTCTATAAGTGGAAAAACTCCTATACACCCTTTGCGGGGTGTAGTAAATAAAAAGGAGGTGTGACAGAGAGGAGCAGCACTTGGCTTCCAAGGTTGTTGTGAATATTTGTCCATATCTATCCCTTTGATTACAGGCGGTACTCCAGGTATTTGCTCTATGCGGTCACTTTGCTCCTTGAGCTGTTTCTGCAATGTTAATACTAAATTTTGTAAATCAGAATTGACTAAGTTACCTGGTTCTCCATCTCGCGATTCATTGGGGATTCCACCACTGACTGAATTAGCAAGCCCGGAACGAGGGTGTGACGACCCGACCCGTCGTCTCCTGTGTTATTGCTCCATTTTCCCCATCTCATGCTTCTTCATGTTTCGTTATCGGTATGTGGTGTGTTAGAGTTGTTTTGGATTGGTTTTGATAAGAAATGAGACACTTAGTCTCTTTAAGGAAAGCTTAAGTTGGAAAAGTCAACCGAATGTTGACTATTGAGTTAGAAGGCTCGGATGTGATTTTCGGTGATTCGGTTAGCTTCGGGGGATGATTTGTGACTTGGGAGTGCGATCGGAATTGATTTTGGAGGCCCGGTGTAGAATTAGGCTTGAATTGGCGGGTTAGTATTTTGACGAATTCCGGTGGATGGGTGAGAATTTGATCCGGGGGTCAGAATGGAATTCCGAGAGTTGTCGTAGCTTCGTTAAGTGATTTTGGATATGTGTGCAAATTTTTAGGTCTTTCGGACATCGTTTGGTCGGGTTTTTGATCGAAAGTGCATTTCGGAAGTTCTTGAAGAACTTAGGCTTGAATCCGATGTGAATTGATGATTTTAGTGTTGTTAGATGTGTTTTGATGATTGGAGCAAGTTCGTATGATGTATTGGGATATGTTGGTGCCTTTGGCTGAGGTCCCGGGGGCCTCGGGGTGATTTCGGATGGCTAACGGGATGAAATTTGGACTTGGAAACTTCAAATGTTGCTGATATCTGGTATTCTCGCTTCTGCGAGTCTTGGACCGCAGAAGCGGACCCGCTTAAGCGATGGGTTGACCGCAGAAGCGGTGAAGAGGCCTGGGCGCCTGGTTCCGCAAAAGCGTTGGCGTAGCCGCAAAAGCGGAATCGCTTATGCGATGTTGTGACCGCAGAAGCGGTTTGGTTCGAGAGTGGGATTTCCGCAGAAGCGGAAGGAATAGCGTGGAAGCGGTCCCGCAGAAGCGGGATGGGGACCGCATAAGCGAAAGTGCTGGGCTGATTATTAAATATTTCCTCCGCGAGCTAGGTTTATTTTCCCCCATTTTTGAGCGAGCAGAGCTTTGAGGCGATTTTGAAGAGGGATTCAAGGAGGAATGATTAGAGGTAAGTTCCTTGGCCTAAATACTCGAGATTTTGTTAAAATTAACATGGAAATTGGTTGGAATTCATTAAAAAGGGGTAAAGCTAGGGCTTGAGTT
>NW_017699745.1:0-2370 GCF_001879085.1 Nicotiana attenuata | reverse complement strand
CTTGAGTTTTAGCTTGTGGGGTGTGTACCCGTTGGTGTTGGCTGAGACTTGGTTGTTCGGGTGTTTTGTTATGCGGATTTCGTGGTTATTGTATCATCGCCAGGGTTGTGGAGGTTCGAAAAGAGTTCCTGTTGGATATGAGGCTTATGGCTGGTACGGATTTGATCTCAGGCAAATATTGCTATCAGAAATGTTATTGTGGGCCTATGTGTGATGTGTCATGTTGTGTGGTTGCACCCTGTATGTGTTGGCTTGTATTGAAATAGCTGCTTGCGACTGATACCGGACATGGATTTGGGATCGGGTCTTTTGGAAACGGATGGAAGGTGAGAATTCTGGCTTGAAGGCCTATTGGTATTGCTAGAAAGGTTAAATTTCAGTTGAAATGGTGCCGTCAGGGTTAAGTGGATTAGGGTGACGTGGGATCACCCGCGGGGGTATGTTGGAAGTGCGCACTCAGTGACTCGAGGACTTCAGGTATGTTCTCTATGCTCGTTCGAGGATGAACGAATGTTTAAGTGTAGGAGGATGTGACGACCCGGCCGGTCGTCTTAAGAATTAACGCCCCGATCCCCTATTAACTGCTTCCCCTAAGTTTATTTCTGCTAATTTGGTTTGCCGGGACGTTCGGTGTTGGGTTTGGAGAGTTTTGGGACACTTAGTCCCTAAATGAGAGCTTAAGTGTTGACAAGTTGGTCCGTAGTCGGAACAGTGTGAAGACGACCTCGGAATAGAAATCTGATGGTTCCATTAGCTCCGTTAAGTGATTTCTGGGTTAAGAGCATGTTCGGAATGTATTTTAGAAGTCCGTAGCTCAATTAGGCTTGAAATGCCGAAGTTTGAATTTTTGAAGTTTCCGGTCCGATAGTGAGTTTTTGATCCGAGGATCGGAATGGAATTTCGGAAGTTGCAGTAGCTCCGTCATGTCATTTGGGATGGGTGTGCAAAATTTCAGGTCATTCGGACGTGTTTTGGTTAGGTTTTTGATCGAAAGCGTGTTTTGATGAAATTCGAAGTTCTTAGGCTAAAATCCTTGTTTAATTCGAGTTTCCGGCGTTGTTTTAGGTGGTTTAAGGATTGGTGCAAGTTTGAATGATGTTATTGGACGTGTCCGTAGGTTTGGTTGAGGTCCCGCAGCTGAAGAAAATAGGCTTCTGGTATTTTCGTTTCTGCAGCTTGGGAACCGCAGAAGCGGAGCCGCAGAAGCGAGTTTGGGCACATCCTTCAGGAACCGCAGAAGCGGTAGGAATTCCGTAGAAGCGGAATTTTGGATTCTGAAGGAAGTTGCAGAAGCGGCACTTTTCCGCAAAAGCGAGACCGCTGAAGCGATCCCTTGACCACAGAAGCGGAAATCTCTGGGGTGAAATATCAGATTCGAGGGTTAGTTTTAAAAGTTGGAAAAATCAATTTGGAGCTTGGGAGAGGGCGATTCTGAGTGGATTTTGAAGAGAAGATCATTGGGTAACGTTTTCTTAATCCTTTTTAGTTATATTCCATCAAAATAAAGTTAAATCCATCTTTTAAATTCGAATTTGAGGATCAAATTGGGGAAAATTTAGAAGAAACTTCTTAGACCAAACTATCGAGTTTTGAGTGGGTGTTTGACCTTCAATTTGGGAGATTTTTATATGGTTGGACTCGTGAGAGTACGAGGGTTCTGAAAATGTGAAAATTATTCAATTCGGAGACGTTGGCCTGAAGGGAATTTTGGTCATTTTACCTATTTTCGCGCCTTAGCTTTGAATTAAATAGTAGAATCAGTTGCTTGCGATGTTATTTACGATGTGTAATTGTATTGAATAGATTTGGGCCATTTGGAGTTGGATACTCGTGGCAAAGGCGTGGTTTCTAGTTGATTTTTTGTCGGTTCGAGGTAAGTGGCTTGCCTAACCTTGTGTGGGGGAGTTCCCCTTAGGATTTGAGTCTTCTTTGTTGATTGTATTCCTTGTACGCGAGGTGACGAGTGTGTGCTCGGATTTATTTGTGGAAAATTGTCCCTTTTAGGCTCTTAGATCCTTGTAGTCACCGAATATGAAGTTGTTCTTGATACGATTGAGTTCCCTGTTATTAGCTTCACCTTTACATGTCTTACTTGGGATTTATTTGCCCTTTTGGCTTATTCTTGTTGCCTAATTGACTTTTACTTATTTCACTGTAGACATTACCCTTCTATAGTCACATTATCATTCCTAACTGCTTGTCTTTATTTGGAAAGCATTATTTCTATCTCTCGTGTAATTAATTAGTCTTAATTGGAAAGAAGTTAGATATCCTATGTTTAGTTGATATTTCCTTAATTGTAATTATTTGAATCATGTTAACTTCCTTGTTGTTGAACTTAGTATTATGGAATCGTTGTTTCATATTATT
>NW_017699744.1:0-2370 GCF_001879085.1 Nicotiana attenuata | reverse complement strand
CATACCATTCTTCCGAAACTAGCTAGGTCTATTCTTTACGATCGAGTTACAACTCGCAAACGCATAGATAATGGAAGGAGAAGCATAAACTTACCTTGTACTGAGTATCACCCACGAAACCTGGTCCTTTTTCATCAAAAATAAGTTCCTCAACACGGATACAAGAAGGAGAAAGAGAAACTAGCATGCTGTCCGGACTTTTCAGCACTAGAATCGCGTCGTAACACCCGGAATACCCTAGGGTTTGTGTGGGATTTTGGGGGAGGAGTTGCAGGGGTTCAATTAGGTTTTCTTGGTCTGAAATACAGGTGAAATAAATCAGTTTGTATTCCCTTAAAAGACCCCTCTTGGCCGACTTTGGGGCTTTTAATCAAGTCCTCTCATTTTGGCAAGTAGGTGATGCACCTACTTGTCACCTACCAGTCTGCGCTGTCTCGCGAAAATGCAAATATCTCTCTACCGCAATATCGTATCGACGAACGGTTTAATGCGTTGGAAACTAGACTCGTAGATCTTCAATTTGATTTATAGATCATCCCATAATTCCAAGTATATTGGGAGAAAAGCTCAGTTACATTTGACCTAATTTTCAGCACATTTATGAATGGAACTTGTGATGACCTTTTTCCAACTTTTGTTCCACAACTCGCTTGACTTCAAAACATAACACACGACTATCATACGACTACAATAACTCATAACTTAACCTCCTCATCATGTTAATCACCCTAGTCTCTCCCCAAAAGAATATGTTATTACATTCCAAACTTGTCGATTTTCGACGAAACTTATTTTCTTCAATTCGTTTAGCGACTAAGCTTTCCAACCCTTTTGGTACTTGTTATTCATGATCTTAAATATTTGTAACCTCCAAGGTAACATGATTAACTTACTTTATTTGCTTCCAAATATAATCTCATTTTCGAGCTTACATCAATGACTTACGACGTACTCTCACGTATGAAAACTTGGGGTGTAACAGAAAGCAAGAGACGAGTAGGACGAGCGCAGTCCGCGGGAAGACGAATTAACCTTCCTCCTTGACAAAACTCACAATCTTTCTTTGAATGCAGGTACCCCAAGACATAGAATCATCGGATACGGTTACAAACTTATACTTTTCAGGAATACAACTCCCAGAATCATCACCTATTTTCAAGTGCTACTCGCATGCAACATCCCCAGCCACAGGGACAATCAACTAGCAGTTATCGTCTCTCACCTAAGAAATTTTGTCACCCTTCACCTCTATTTTCGCACAATGCATAAGGCTACCTTTCTGCCTTCCGAGACTAAGCACTGTCTCCATCCTGCATTTCCTTGCATTGCATAAGGCTACCTTTCCGCCTTCCGAGACTAAGCACTGTCTCCATCCTGCATTTCCTTGCATTGCATAAGGCTACTTTTCTGCCTTCCGAGACTAAGCACTGTCTCCATCCTGTATCTCCTTGCATTGCATAAGGCTACCTTTCTGCCTTCCGAGACTAAGCACAGTCTCCTTCCTGCATCTCCTTGTATTGCATAAGGCTACCTTTCTGCCTTCCGAGACTAAGCACTGTCTCCATCCCGCATCTCCTTGCATTGCATAAGGCTACCTTTCTGTCTTCCGAGACTAAGCACTGTCTCCATCCTGCATTCCCTTGCATTGCATAAGGCTACCTTTCTACCTTCCGAGGTTAAGCACTACCTCCATCCTGCATGGCTGAAATATCGCCACCTCTCATTTGCATCGGCTGAAAGATCGCCAACCCTATTTAAATCTTTACATCGACTGAAATACCGCCATTTATGCTTTTCATCGGCTGAAATATCGCCAACTGCATTTAAATCTCTATATCGGCTGAAAGATCGCCAGTTTATATTTAATCATTATCGGCTAAAATATCGCCAACTTTATTTTAATCCTTGTCGGCTGAAATAGCGCCATTTATATTTATGCCTTACATCGGCTGAAATATCGCCATTTACATTTCTTCTTCACATCGGCTGAAACATCGCCAGCTTTATTTAAATTTCTTTCGGCTGAAATATCGCCATTTACATTTCTTCTTCACATCGGCTGAAATATCGCCAAATCCTGCATTTCATGGGCTGAAATATCGCCAAATCCTGCATTTCATGGTCTGAAATATCGCCAAATTGTCCAAAGGTGTCATTGTTCGGAGGCACCATTTTCATAGCCCGAGAACGCCATGCCATGGACCGAGGACCCCGCTTTATATTCTGCACACCAGTATTCAAAGGCATCATGGTTCGGAGGAACCATCATCATAGCCCAAGAACATCATTTCATAGCCTACGAATCCCTTATTATGCGCTTCATGGCCCAGGACATCATGGTCTGAGGACGTCGACAACCGTCCAAAGACA
>NW_017699743.1:0-2370 GCF_001879085.1 Nicotiana attenuata | reverse complement strand
GACTTGAAGAAATGGGAGAAAAATGACTAAAGACCAAGAAATGGCTTATATGTGAAATTGGTCAACAATTCAACAAGCTCTTTCGACTACTTAGGATAATCACTGAATTAAACCAAACAAGTAATGCAAAAATAATCACCAACGTATTCCTCTTTCGATTAAATAAACCAGTGAATAAAGTTGCAACAATTCAAAGCTCCATAACGAATTCAAGCAATAAACTTGAGTTAGAATTTCACAAATATTTATTAAAATACCATATCCGTCAAATCCTAAGTGAAACTACTCTATAATCATGGAAGAAGTCATCACAAATATAATTGAAGAGTAAGAAAGCATCAATCTAATGTTACAATCCAAACTCCCGTATTGAATTGATGGAGAGATGATGAAATCCTATGTCTTGTAGCCTCCAATACTCTCCCCAAAGCTTCCAAGGTCAAAAGTCCCTTCAAAAATATTTTTTTGGTGGTATATTTATACCATGTAGGAATGGACCCAGACGAAACTACCATTTCGAAGCCGAAACAAGAAAATGAGTCCTTTCCTGTGGTTAATGAGTTTCCTGATGAACTTTAGGGTCTTCCGCCAGAGCGAGAAATTGAGTTTCTATTGACAAACTACCAGATACGCATCCAACATCTATTCCTCCCTATAGAATGGCCCCCGCAGAGCTAAAAGAGTCGAAGGAACAACTAAAGGATTTGCTTGAAAAAGGCTTTATCAGACCTAGTACATCACCATGGGGAGTGTTACAGGCGTATTTTATGTCACACAAAAATAGCCCGCGCGGCAGCCAAGTCTCAACTTGACTTCAGCCTGCTCCAACACTTAGCCAAAATTTTAGTAACTTTGGACTTAGAATATTTTAGGCAGCTTTTCAACGTAGTAAGTTAGGACTGATTTTAGGCAACGAAAAATAGGTAAAGGGACAGAAAATATAGATGAACAAAGGCACAATATATAGGAAACTCTTTTCCCAACTTTGTATTTAACTCGAGCATATAAAGAAACTCAACTCTAGGTACAGCCGTGTACAAAAGAAGATCACTCTTGACCCTCACAAGACTACTCTTAGCCTTAGGTTGTTTTCACTCTTGAAAACCAGACTTAGGACTCCTTCCTAACTCAATTGTGTACTCTTACACGTTTTTTCACCCTTCCTACAAAGGGAAAGGGTGCTGTCCATTTATAATACATGAACCAGCCCCATTTCTTACAATAGTTGCCTATTTTTAGGCTTAGACACTTGCCCACTCAGCCCACTACTTTGGCCCAGTGTAGTTGACAACCCCCAACTACTAGGATCATGTAAATCATGGCTAATAATAATTGAAAACATGGCCTTAAAATGTGCTAACACTCCTGCCAGCATTTTAGCAAAGCTCAACTGCTGCCCATGTGCACAGCATGTGCCATAACCGCCTTTGACTTAGTCAATCTGAAGCTTGGTGCCCATTTTCGTGCCTTGGCTTGAATCCGGNTGCTACAGTCATGTAGCCATTAACCGCCTTTGACTTAGTCATCTGAGCTCGTAGTCCCCATTTCGTGCCTTGGCTTGAATCCGGCGCCAATGCCATTGTATCCAGCTGCATTGTACCACATTTTGCCCATGCCATTGCCCACGAAAGTGGCCCTTCGCCGCGCCCCAATGCCATGACAAGTCTGTCCCGCGCACTGCCTTCCGTTGCACTTTAGCCTGCCTATGCCATTCCATTTTTCCCTAACCTTGGCATCACTGCCTCATGCCTTGATGCCTTTGCCATGATCAAGTGTCACCCTTAGCCCGCAACTCATTGTCAAGCCCTTGCCAAGCTGCCTCGCTGTATCAAAGCCTAGGCCATCACTTGCCCATTTCCCTTTTTGACTTGGTGCTACTCGTGCACCTGCCTTGCAACACTTTTGATGCCTCATGACAACGCTCTCGTTGTCAAGTCGAGCTCAAAGTGGTGGAGGTCTAACAGGGAGCACATGTGTTAATTATGAGGAAGGAAGACGGTTCCTTACGGATATGTATTGATTATAGACAGTGGAATAAGGTGACGATCAAGAATAAGTACCCGCTCCCGAGGATTGGCGATTTATTTGATCAGTTGCAAGGTGCCAAATGTTTTTCAAAGATAGACTTGAGGTCCGGGTACCATCAGGTAAGGGTTAAG
Source organism: Nicotiana attenuata (assembly GCF_001879085.1). Classification (NCBI taxonomy): domain Eukaryota; kingdom Viridiplantae; phylum Streptophyta; class Magnoliopsida; order Solanales; family Solanaceae; genus Nicotiana; species Nicotiana attenuata. The sequence continues at coordinate 211 of NW_017699743.1, read as the reverse complement.
GAAGAAGATATTCCAAAGACATCATTCAGGACCTGATACGGGCACTTTGAGTTTCGTGTTATGTCATTCGGTTTGACCACATGCGCCAGCAGTATTCATGGATTTGACGAAACGTGTGTTTAGGCTCTTTTTAGATTTGTTCGTAACTGTATGTATCGATGATATATATATATATATATATATATATATATATATATATATATATATATAT
>NW_017699742.1:0-2370 GCF_001879085.1 Nicotiana attenuata | reverse complement strand
CCAGTTGGGAGAGAACTTCCCTTTGGCTTCATCCTGATGTGGAAAAAATTTCTTTAACACCAGCTGCCCCGGTGTGAACTGTCTTGGCTTGACTCTTTTGTTGAAGGCTCTGGACATTCTGTTCTGATAGAGTTGACCATGGCAAACTGCGTTCATTCTCTTTCCATCTGTAAGAGCTAGCTGCTCGTAATGACTCTTCACCCACTCTGCATCGTTGAGCTCAGCTTCCTGTACGATCCTCAAGGAAGGAATTTCTACTTCGGCGGGAATGACGGCTTCTGTACCATAAACCAGCATATAGAGGGTTGCCCCGGTTGATGTGTGAACTGTGGTGCGATACCCTAATAGTGCAAATGATAACTTCTCGTGCCACTGTTTATGCTTCTCTATCATTTTCCTCAATATCTTCTTGATATTCTTGTTGGCGGCTTCTACGGCTCCATTCATTTGAGGCCTGTGGGCTGTGGAATTCTTGTGTCTGATCCTGAAGGTTTCACACATGGTCTTCATCAAGTCGCTGTTGAGATTGGAGCCATTATCAGTAATGATTGACTCCGGGATACCGAATAGACAAACAATGCGATCCCGGACAAAGTCTGTCACGACTTTCTTAGTTACTGCTTTGTAAGATGCTGCTTCGACCCACTTGGTGAAATAGTCAATTGCCACTAGGATAAACCTGTGTCCGTTGGAAGCGGCAGGCTCGATTGGTCCAATGACGTCCATTCCCCAAGCGGTGAACGGCCATGGTGAGCTTGTTGTGTTGAGCTCGCTTGGAAGTACCTTTATCATGTCTGCATGTATCTGACAGCGATGGAATTTCCGGACATACTGGATGCAGTCTGTTTCCATAGTCATCCAAAAGTAACCAGCCCAGAGTATCTTCTTTGCTAAGACAAAACCATGCATATATGGACCACAGGTCCATGCATGAATTTCCTCTAGTAGCTTGGATGCTTCCATCGCGTCGACACATCTTAATAGTCCCAAATCAGGAGTCCTCCTATACAGGATTCCTCCGCTGTGAAAGAAGTTGTTGGACAATCTCCGAAGTGTGCGTTTCTGAGTATGATTGGCAAGCTCCTGGTACTCTCCTTTTGCCAAGTATTCCTTGATATCATGAAACCAAGGTTTTCCGTCTGCTTCCTCTTCAACATGGGCGCAGTAAGCTGGATGACTGTGAATTTTTATCGGAATGGGATCAATGAAATTCTTGTCAGGATGTTGTATCATAGATGATAGGGTAGCCAGTGCATCGGCGAACTCATTCTGGATTCTGGGAACGTGTCGGAATTCCGTCTTCGTGAACCTCTTTCTTAATTCCTGTACATGATGCAGATACCGAAGTATCTTGGAGTTCTTGGTTGCCCATTCTTTTCGTACCTGATGTATAAGTAAGTCTGAATCTCCGACCACCAGCAACTCTTGCACGTTCACGTCAATGGCCATTTTGAGCCCTAAGATGCAGGCCTCATATTCGGCCATATTGTTGGTGCAGGGGAACCTGAGTTTGGTAGACACTGGATAATGCTGACCGCTTTCTGATACCAAAACCGCTCCTATGCCAACTCCTTTGAAGTTTGCTGCTCCATTGAAAAACATTCTCCAACTGTCATAGGATTCTGCAATGTCTTCTCCTATGAATGATACCTCTTCATCAAGAAAATACGTTATCAGAGGTTCGTATTCTCCATCCACAGGGTTTTCGGCAAGGTGGTCTGCTAGTGCCTGTCCCTTGACCGCTTTCTGAGTTACGTAAACAATGTCGAACTCACTCAACAAGATTTGCCACTTGTCTAGCTTGCCAGTGGGCATGGGCTTCTGAAAGATGTACTTCAAAGGATCCATCCTTGATATGAGGTACGTAGTATAGGCACAGAAGTAATGTCTCAACTTCTGAGCTGCCCAAGTCAAAGCACAGCAGGTGCGTTCCAACAGAGAATAGCGTGCCTCGTACGGGGTGAACTTCTTGCTGAGATAATAGATGGCTTGTTCCTTTCTCCCTCTTTCATCATGTTGCCCCAGAACGGAGCCGAAAGCTTCGTCTAACACTGTAAGGTAGAGTAGTAAGGGTCTGCCTGGCTCGGGCGGGACCAAGACTGGTGGTGTTGACAGGTACTCCTTAATTCTATCGAAGGCCTTTTGGAAGTCATCAGTCCATTTGGTAGCGGCATCCTTCTTTAACATTTTAAAGATTGGCTCACAGATAACTGTAAACTGTGCTATGAATCGGCTGATGTAGTTCAGCCTTCCCAGGAAACTCATCACATCTTTCTTGTTCTGTGGCGGTGGTAATTCTTGAATGGCCTTGACCTTCGATGGATCCAGTTCTATTCCTCGGCGGCTCACAATGAACCCAAGCATCTTTCC
>NW_017699741.1:0-2371 GCF_001879085.1 Nicotiana attenuata | reverse complement strand
TTCCTATCCTAGACTTTCTTTATTACTATGAATATAATACTCTGTTACATTTAGAGGCTCTAGACTCGTGATTCCAGATCTATTGGGGAATGTTAGGATATTCGTTATTATTTTTCCATACTATTTTATTAGTTTCGGATTGGAACCTTGATATTTTTTATTTTAATCGTATTATTTGTTAACGGATTGTGTATCTGGGTTGAGAGTATTTAAATTGGTCGGGCTTGCCTAACATTAGTGTTGGGCGCCATCACGATCGGGATTGGGGTCGTGACAAGTTGGTATTAGAGCCTAGGTTACTAGGCCTCGCGAGTCATGAGCCGGTTTAGTAGAGTCTCGCGGAACGGTACGGGGACGCCTGTACTTCTCCTCGAGAGGCTGCAGAACCTTTAGGAAAATTCCATATTCTTGAAATTCTTGTCGTGCGGCTTGGTGATTCGAGAACTTAATTCCTGTATTCTATTCTCTCGCAGATGGCGAGAACTCGTGCTACCGGACGCGATGGTCGACCACCAGTACCACCCACTAAAGGCCGTGGACGCGGTCGTGGTCGAGGGAGGGCAGCAGAGACAGCACCTGCTAACCCACCAGCCGCCACAGTTCAGGACCAGACTCCAGTTGTCGATGTCCCAGCCGCACCTGTGCAGGCACCAGCAATGCCTATTGCTATTCCTGGTCTCCAGGAGACCTTGGCACAGATACTATCAGTTTGCACTGGCCTGGCTCAGGCAGTATCAGCTTCTACTGCAGCAGCTGCTTCCCAGACCGGGGGAGGACATCGGACCCCTGTTGCTCACACACCTGAGAAGGCTACCCAGGGACTTCAGACACCGGAAGCAGCCATAGCTCCGCCAGTTGCTCCAGTTGCACCAGCTCCAGCCTATGAGGTTCCAGCTATGCCGGACGATGAGCAGCGTCGTCTTGAGAGATTCGGCAGGCTTCAGCCTCAGATATTCAGCGGTGCTGAGGGCGAGGATGCCCAGGGTTTTCTGGATAAGTGTCAGCGTATGCTTCGCACTGCAGAGATCCTAGAGTCGAGTGGCGTGGCTTTTACTACCTTCCAGTTCTCAGGGCCTGCATTCACCTGGTGGGAGGACTTCGAGAGGCGTAGGCCGGTTGGTGTAGCGCCCCTTACATGGCAGCAGTTCTCCACTGTCTTTCTGGAGAAGTACGTACCGCAGTCTCACAGGGAGGAGCTGCGTCGTCAGTTCGAGTGGTTGGTTCAGGGGGACATGTCTGTGATCCAGTACGAGTTGAGATTCACACAGCTAGCCCGGCATGATACTTGGATGATCCCGACAGATCGGGAAAGGATTAGGAGGTTCGTGGATGGCCTCAACTATTCACTCCGCATTTTGATGACCAGAGAGAGGGTTATGGGTGCCTCGTTTGAGGAGGTAGTTGACATGGCTCGAGAGATTGAGACGGTTCGCCGTCAGGAGCGTGAGGAGAGGGAGGCAAAAAGGCCTCGAGGTTCAGGTAGTTTCAGTGGTGCTCCGTCTAGGGGCCAGTTCCAGCGTGGCAGAGGCCGTTCCTTCAGGCCTCCTTAGTCAGGTCGTCCAGAGTACAGTGGGGCTTCTTCAAGCCGTGGTCATCAGGGGTTTCACCAGGGCCATACTGCACTTAGTGCTATTCCAGCTCAGAGCTCTACACCTGCCTCTTCAGCCCAGGGTTCTTCAGCAGCGAGGGGTTTCCATCAGTCCCCTTCTCCAGCGCCGGGTAGTTGCTACGAGTGCGGCGAGTTCGGTCATATGAGGAGACAATGTCCTCGGCGTCGTGGTAGTCCGTCTCAGCAGAGGGATCAGCCCTTATCTTCTGCTCCTGTTTCATCAGCACCCGCCCAGTCAGCTAGGGGTGGAGGTCAGGTAGCATGGGGCCGCCCAAGGGGTGGAGGCCGGACTGGCGGTGGTCAGGCTCGATTCTATGCTCTTCCAGACAGGAAGGACGTCATTGCCTCAGATGTTGTTATCACTGGTATTGTCTCAGTCTGCCACAGAGATGCCTCTGTCTTATTTGATCCCGGATCTACCTATTCCTATGTATCTTCATATTTTGCCCATCACCTGGGTACTACCCGAGGTTGTCTTGCTTTGCCTGTTCACGTATCTACCCCGGTGGGTGATACTGTTATTGTAGATCATGTATACCGATCCTGCTTAGTGACTATTGGGGTTCTGGAGTCCCGAGTTGACTTATTGCTGTTGAGCATGGTCGATTTTGATGTTATTCTGGGTATGGATTGGTTATCTCCATACCATGCTATTCTGGACTGTCATGCTAAGACAGTTACGTTGGCTATTCCGGGTATTCCGAGGATCGAGTGGCGTGGTACGACTGATTATATTCCCAGCAGGGTGATTTCTTTTCTAAA
>NW_017699740.1:0-2371 GCF_001879085.1 Nicotiana attenuata | reverse complement strand
AGTAATAATAAGTTTGTTTTAAAAAAAAAAAGCGAAACAAGAAATCCACACAGTTCCCAATTTCTCTAAAAAAAGCAAAAGAATGAAAAATTAAAAGAAAAAAAAAAATAATGTTCAATCTAAGACGTGATGATGATAGTTTCAAAGAAGTAGGCAGATGCTACTAATATTCAGTAAAACAGTAGTGTCCACAAACTACCCTTCTTGCCATTATTGCATTTTCTGATGAGTTTGTCTACTTCTATTAAAGTAAGATTCTTCAATATCTCAGACTATAAATATATACAGTCTAAATACCACCATTTTGATCACCATTTTCTGCCAACTAAAACCACTCTATTTTCTACAAAGATTAACTAAAAAGGCTATTTCAATAAGACAATTGTAGCCGGCCAGTTATATTATTTATTTTTTCAGTTGATATCACAGTTATATTACTATTTAATTTTTAAAAAAAGATTCCTCAAGCTTTTAAATTACTTTTCGAATCAGTAATTGTGACTCAAATATTAATTTAACAAACCAACTTCATTTGGGTGGTGAAAATTAGATTTTTAACAAGCTTAAATATGTGGGTTTAAATTTCGAATTTGATTTTATGAGAAATTTGGAGTGGGTGTTATTTAGACTTGTTAGAAATAGTATAAGGAGGTTGTATATAAAATTTGAAGTCATTTAATGGAGATTTGGACTGGTTTTGAATAAGAATTGCAACTGAAAATCGTGGAAGAAGTTCGCCTACAGACGCTTGTATAAAGGTGTATAAAAGTGTATAACAGTGTATAAGGTGTGTTTCTACACTCATATACAATATTATACAAGATTATACATAATTATACAAAAAACTGACTTCGTCTTCTTTCTTACGTCTTTTCTGAAATTTAATTCAAATCTTGCTCAAATCTACTCCAAATCACTTCAAATTTAAATTTTGTACTCCTTTTGATATTTTCAATCAATTGGAACAATACACAATCCAAACAACTAACAAATTCAAAACAATTCATTTTCAAAAGCAAAGCTTTGAATGATCTTCAATGGTGGATTTCTACTCTTCAATTTTCTTTCATTGCAAGCAGGTGACACAGGAGGAGAAGCAGAAAATACACGGTCCTTTGAAGCATATGGAAAAGATGTGAGAAGAAGAGAGAGTGAAAGCAATAGTTGTGAGAACAAAGAATTAACTCCAAAGCTTTTAGAAGCAATTGTTGTAAAAACATATATTTTGAATTTGCAAGTGCTTTCAAAATATGTACAATGTGGGCTAGGTGGGGTAAAACTTAAAAACATGGGCCATTTTTTGTTATGGTGTGAAGTCATGTGTATTTTCTTGTAATTCTTTTTTAAAAATATGCTAAATTCTAGATTAATTAAATAAGGCCGACAATTTCGTTCAGTAATTTTAATTCAGAATTTGTAAATATATATATAGGAGTATTACTAGACCAAAAAAATAAAAACATAGAGATGCACAAATATACCTCCTTTCTTTTACTACAACTGCTATTGCTATTACTATATCAAAATTGATGGGAATGGATAGGATATTTTACCCTTAATTAAAGGTCTCGCCTTAAATATAAAAAATAAAAAAAAAATTCTGTTAAAGAACACTTCTCCCGTTAATGAACCTTACACTATGTCAATTCAGATTAGCACACAGCCTAAGCCTAATGTAAATATCGGAAACATATGAGAAACAAAAAACATGTAAAAACACATGATATTTCTACTAGTACTATATATAGAGGGAAAATAAATATATAAAAACAAGCAAACAAATGTTTGTGTCGGTGGCAAAATGTTGTCAAGCATATCGTCATTCTGGAGTTGATAGTGGATATGTCTCAGTAATGCTACAACTTATAAAATAGGCAATGGGGTTGCCTGCAGTATGCAATGCCTCCAATATAATGGGACAGCATAATTATATATTTGCGTATGGAAAGAATTCAATTTACTTAATCGCTAATACTTTAATATGTTGTACTATGCTATTTGTCTTAGTTTTAAGTAATTATTTAATTCAGTTATTATATATATATATATATATATATATATATTTTATCACTATATAAAAAATAAACTCGTATGAATATATAATATATTTTCAATCATCATTATATATGATGGTGCGATCTTAATGATCATATATATGTATGCATGTCAGTTTATCTTATATTAATACCAATCTTATACTCCCTTCGGTTCACAATAAGTGTCCAATTTACTTTTAGCACGCTCATTAAGGAAATACTAAATTCTATACAAAAATACCTACTATGACTAAACTACCCCTAATTAAATATTTAATGTGAGGAGTAACAAAACCTTTTAGGAATATGTACATAGGGGTTATTTTGTAAAAACA
>NW_017699739.1:0-2371 GCF_001879085.1 Nicotiana attenuata | reverse complement strand
GATGTTAACAAAAAATTTCGGACTTCCTGTTCAACTTTTTTTTTTCTTGTATAAAGAGCTAGCATGATCGTATGTTAGCATTATGAATGTGTTACTGTTTTTTTGAAGTTCAAAGTTGACGACGTTCGAATTTAATGTCTCGTGATACTTCAATCCTTGTCTTTCCAGTTCGATAAGTCTAAATTTCGTCAAGTCTTGAAGTAGGGAGCATTTGTAGGCATATAAATTTTACTTAAAATTAAATCCATAAAATAATTTGGATTATATTTTAAATTTGAGATAATATTGGTCCAAATAAATATTATGGGCTAGTATAATTGGATTAATGATATAAGTCCAATATATGGATTAAATAAATAAGTCTTAATCCATTGGGCTAGCCCATTTAATTGGGCTAAAAGTGATGAGCCCACTTCATTAAGCCCAAGATGTCATCTTCCTAGAGGCCCAGTTTGGTGCCACGTGTAAAATGACGTGGCGCGCCAAGTCATGCGGAAGAGCCAATAGGATCATGCCATGTGTCAAAATGACAAGGCATGCCAAGTTACATTAAAAGGCTAATGAAATCGCGCCACGTGTGCAAGTGACATGTTCTGGCCAATCAAATGCGGCCATGTCACACTTCAATTTGATTGGTCGGAAAGAGTTTGTTCTTATCATAACTCTTCCCTTCCACAACTATAAATAGGGGTCTTCATAACTCAGAAAAGACACCAGAAGTTATAACAAGAAGCAAGAGAGAGCTCATGGATCAAACACCGCAAATTCCTCCACAAGTTTCAAGCTTCAAGCAATCAAGTTCAAGTTCAAAAAATAAAGTTCAAGCTCAAGAACGAAGAACGAATCAAGATCAAGTTCAAGCAATCAAGCTCAAGCTCAAGCTCAAGAACAAGATCATCGTTCGTGGAAACAAATATAGGTTCAAGATCAAGCTCCAAGGCCCTTGAATTTATTTACCATTGGAAAGAAGAATCAGAGGAATCATAGAGATTGTAACACTCAAATATTTGAAATAAAATACTACGATTGTTGCGATATTTTCGGTCTTGATTTTATTTTCTTGACGCAAATTTATTGTCTACAAATTCTGGGACGCCCAGTGGGACAATCTCTACCTCTCATCTCAACTTTTCAATCACCAAAGTTCAAGAACATTGAAATGGCTTCAAAGAAAATCAAATCCGTTTCAACTTCCACCAAGGCTGCTAACTCCAGGTTCTATGCTGATGTGGAAAGCATCCTCGATGTCACCTTTGCAAGCTTCGGACCAGTTACGAGGAGCAAAGCAAGCTCTTTAGGACAACAAGCACCCCAAGTGCCGTCCGCATCAACCCCTGTTTTCGGATCTTCATCCTCAAAAGGAGTAAGATCTGCCACAAAAGCATCTGAAGGAGGAAGCGATGTTGCTGAAAAGATCAAGAAAACTCTTGCTCTGCTTGACCTCTTGACCTCTCCGGCTCCAAGCACTCTGCTGTGAAGGAAGATGATGATGCTTCAAGTGATGGGTCCTCCCCACTTACACCACATAGCGTGAGCCAATCAAGGATCAATCTGTGTGAAAATCCATGCTACTCTCCGTCATCCACGACAATCATGCAAGCCATGGTGACAAACACTTCATCCATGGAGGAGCAGTTGGCAAACTTGACGGAAGCAATCGCTGGCTTGACCAAATGCATGCAAAATCAAGAGGCTAGAATTGACAAGCTAATAGATAGGGTGGGAATCTTGATGGAAGAAGAATCTACCCACGCACCCGGCAAGCTCCCAGAAGTTCTAGAAAGTGACTCTCCCCCAAGACAAGCAGCATCCACTAAGGCTATCCCTGTCCCATCTGAAGGGATGATTCCAATCGATCAACTGAAGGAGTTCATCGAAGGAACCATTAAGAACAAATATGAAGTTGCTGCCAAATCCTCCCTTACATATGCAAAGCCGTACACTGCAAGGGTCGATATGTTGAAGATGCCTGCTAGCTATCAACCTCCGAAGTTTCAACAGTTTGATGGTAAAGGTAACCCGAAGCAACATGTTGCACACTTCGTGGAGACGTGCAACAATGCTGGGACTTATAGAGATTACCTCATCAAGCAGTTTGTCCGCTCGCTGAAAGGAAATGCTTTTGACTGGTACATGGACCTCGAGGCTGGATCTATCGACAACTGGGATCAACTAGAGCAAGAATTCCTCAATCGCTTTTATAGCACAAGACGCACGGTGAGTATGATAGAGCTTACAAATACTCGTCAACGAAAGGGGGAACCAGTTATCGACTTTATCAATCGTTGGAGGAATGCAAGCCTCAACTACAAAGACAGGCTTAGTGAAGCTTCAGGCATAGAGATGTGCATCCAAGGCATACATTGGGGAT
>NW_017699738.1:0-2371 GCF_001879085.1 Nicotiana attenuata | reverse complement strand
AAGAGTATTGAATGGATTTAATATGGCTACGGAGACAACACGAGGGGAAATAACTCTGATGATCGACGTGGGCGGAGCTACAAAAGCGACCAAGTTCTGTGTTATCAAGGACGATATGAGGTACAACGCCCTGCTCGGAAGACCTTGGATACACGACATCGGGGCCGTACCGTCCACGCTGCACCAAATGCTGAAATTCCCATCTGCCGAGGGGGTCATCACTGTGTACGGGGAGCAATGCGCCGCAAGAGAGATGTTCGCAGTAGATGAGGTGTCCAAGGCAAAATAGCAGTCAAAGTGTAAGCCTCCGGTAAAAGAGGCTGAACCAGAATCTACCTTCGGAGAAGACTTCTTCCTTCCCCGATCTTTCGTGACTCCGGATGAGTCCGATGCCACCAAATCAACAGTCGAAGAGCTGGAACAGATCCCTATTCGTTCGAGTGCGCCAGACCGAAAGGTATACCTGGGCTCGGGTTTAACTACCGAGCTCAGGAAAAATTTACTTTCTTTTCTTACTGCTAACGAGGATGTGTTTGCTTGGTCCCATTTGGATATGACAGGCATACCCCCTGAGGTCACGACTCACAAGTTGAGCACAGACCCAAAATTCCGGCCAGTCAAACAAAAGAGAAGGCCCCAATCCGAGGTCAAGCAGGCTTTCATCCACGAGGAGGTAACTAAGCTATTAAACATAGGGTCCATCCGGGAAGTTAAATACCCCGAATGGTTAGCCAACGTAGTTGTAGTACCCAAAAAGGGTAATAAATTAAGAATGTGTATAGATTATAAAGATCTAAATAAAGCTTGCCCCAAGGATTCCTTTCCTTTGCCTAACATCGATCGAATGATCGATGCCACGGCCGGCCACGAGACGCTAAGTTTTCTCAACGCCTATTCCGGATATAATCAGATCCGGATGGATAAGGACGATCAGGAAAAAACGTCCTTCATCACTAAGTATGGCACTTACTGCTATAACGTGATGCCCTTCGGGTTAAAGAACGCCGGGGCCACCTACCAACGCCTAGTTAACAAGATGTTCGAGAATCAATTAGGCAAAACCATGGAAGTTTATATTGATGATATGTTAGTTAAATCCCTGCGCGCAGAGGAACATCTTAGCCATTTGCAGGAAACTTTTGCTATATTAAAGCAATATAACATGAAGCTGAACCCGGAGAAATGCGCGTTCGGGGTCGGATCCGGAAAGTTCCTAGGATTTATGGTGTCCAACAGGGGAATCGAGATCAATCCGGATAAGATTAAGGCAATCGAGGACATAAAGATTGTCGATAACGTAAAGGCCGTCCAACGGCTCACCGGGCGCATAGCTGCTCTAGGCCGGTTCATATCCCGATCCTCGGAGAGGAGCCATCGATTTTTCAATCTTCTAAAGAAGAAGAATGATTTCACGTGGGGACCAGAATGCCAGCACGCCCTAGAGGAACTCAAAAGGTACCTTTCTAATCCACCTTTGTTGCATACTCCGAAAATCGGAGAGCCTCTATACCTATACTTGGCCGTATCGGAAGTAGCCGTCAGTGGGGTCCTAGTTAGGGAAGAACAGGGCACCCAGTTCCCCATCTACTACGTAAGTAGGACACTAGGGGAAGCGGAAACGAAGTATCCTCACCTAGAAAAATTGGCATTAGCCCTAATTAGTGCCTCAAGAAAATTGAAGCCATACTTCCAAAGTCACCCCATACATGTTGTAACTACATACCCATTAAGAAATGTCATGCATAAGCCCGAATTGTCCGGCCGGCTGGCCAAGTGGGCCATAGAGGTTAGCGAGTACGATATCCAATATCGACCTCGAACCTCGATTAAGTCGCAAGTATTGGCTGATTTTATCGCCGACTTCACACCGACCCTTATTCCCCTGGTCGAAAAAGAGCTCCTGCTGAGCTCGGGGACTCCGTCCGGAGTATGGACATTGTTCACGGACGGAGCTTCGAACGTAAAGGGGTCGGGATTGGGGATCATACTAAAACCTCCTACCGGGGACGTCATTAGGCAGTCTATACGGACGAGGAGGTTGACTAACAATGAAGCCGAGTATGAGGCTATGATTGCAGGTTTAGAATTAGCCAGGAGCCTCGGCGCCGAAGTGATCGAAGCCAAGTGCGATTCTCTTCTTGTGGTAAACCAGACGAACAAAACGTTCGAGGCCAGGGAGAGCCGGATGCAACGGTATGTCGACAAACTCCAAAACACCCTGCACAAATTCAAAGAATGGACTCTCCAACACGTACCCCGAGATCAAAATAGCGAGGCCGATGCCCTCGCCAATCTGGGCTCAACAGTCGAGGACGACGAGCTCGAGTCCGAAAAGGTGGTACAGCTAATGAGGTCGGTCGTAGAAGAAGGG
>NW_017699735.1:0-2373 GCF_001879085.1 Nicotiana attenuata | reverse complement strand
AAAATTGAAATGGAATAGGGCTAGTATTTAAATAGCCATTTTTCTCTTTTTATTTTATAAAAAAATAGTAAAATGGTTTCTGAAAACAAATTAAAGGTACTAAATTAATAAATAATATATAAATATTAAATTAAAAATACTGGAATCAATTTTATAATTATAAACGCAATTAATTCTTAAAATAGGCTAATATTGCAATTATATGCAATTTAGCTTTAAAAAAAATACTAATAACTTGTAAAAAATGTGCAAAAAATACCTTAGCTATATTTTGGGATGAATATGAGAATAAAAAGTAAATTAATCACCAAAATGATAACTTTGGGGATAAGTATTGGGTCTTCCCTTGATAAAATAGGGCAATAAATTGATTAAAAAATCTTTTGAAAATTAAGGAAAAATAAATAAACCCTGGGACACGCTCATATATGCATACATATGTTATTTTTAAAGTATTCTACATATAAAAAATACATAGGGAAAAATTGGGTATCAACAGGGGGAGAGGGCGGGGGGGGGGGGGGGGGTTGGGAATTCGGGACATACATATATCATCAAGATCCATAGTTCCCAACCGTTGGATCTAAAGGAAATCAACGGCTGGGATTCATGCTCAATCGAAACGGGGTCGTTTGGTTTAGTGGGGGAAACTGGACCGGGTTGGGCGGATCTGGGCTCGGATTGACCGGGTCTTGGAGAAAAAAATGGCTTGGGCCTGAGTGATTTAAGTCAAAAATGGCCCAAAAACCTGACCTCTCAATTCCTTTTGCTTTCTTTTATTCCTCTTTTAAATTCCTTTTTTTCTCAAAATTAAAACAAATTGAAACCTAAGTTAAATTCTATCAAATTCAAATGAATAATAATAAAACCACAATTAATTAAAAACCCAAATTAAAGGAAAAACTACCAAATTTCAAAATCAAAGTTAAAAAGTGCAAAATAAACTATTTTTGTGATTTTTCCCATTTTTATAAAAAAACTAATTTGTTAATTAATCCTAAAATATAGAATTAAATCCTAAATGCAAATGCAATATATTTTTATATTTTTCATTAATTAAACCAAATTAACATGCGCAGACAAATGCAAGCAATTACCAAAAATGCTACAAAAAATTCACGAAATTGCAAACAATGGGAAAATTTATTTTGTTTTGAATTTATGGGATTAATTCATATAGGGCAAAAATCACGTGTTCACAGCTGCCCCTCTTTGCTCGGAAACACGAAGAGTTTTCGTGCAAAGATAAAGTGAGCGAATACGAGCGATTTTTGCCCGTTTGAATACTCCGTGGGAAGCATTTTTAAAAGATTTGACCGCACCCTGCTTCCGAGGTTGCCTACCTATCCTTGGCTATAAAGGAATCAGGTCAGTGTAGTTCGGGAAGTTTTGGTAGCTGGGACTACCATGAAGCTATGATTTCACTGTTGTTGTTGCTGCTGCTACTGCTTACTGAACTCCTTATTACACCATTTCAAAATAAAAAGAAGCTAGACGAAACTATGATCTATGCATTACAAAAATCCTATCTGTATCTTCAAACTTGATCTTGTGGTTCTTGTTGCCTTGTTGACTTGTATTTCCCAGGTGAAGTTTCTTTGTTGCCGACTTAAATTGTGATCTGGGACACTTTCCCTTTTCTTCAGGTGGACGCTTGATTGTTGAACTCGAATTATGATCTGAGATGCTTTCCTTTTCTCCAGGTGGACGCCTGATTACCGACACTTAGATTGTTTCCCTTCCTTAAAATTGGTATTGTTCTCCCTTGCTCACCAGGTAATCGCCTGATTGCCAAAACTTTAGCTGTATTCTCCTACTTTCCAGATGGATGCCTGATTGCTGAACTTGAACTGTATTCCCGTGCTCTCCAGGTGGCGCCTGATTGCTGAACTTGAACTGTATTCCCGTGCTCTCCAGGTGGGCGCCTGATTGCCAAAACTTGAACTGTATTCCCGTGCTTTCCAGGTGGGCGCCTGATTGCTGAACTTGAACTGTATTCCCGTGCTCTCCAGGTGGGCGCCTGATTGCTGAACTTTAACTGTATTCCTATGCTCTCCAGGTGGGCGCCTGATTGCCAAAACTTGAACTGTATTTCCGTGCTCTCCAGGTGGGCGCCTGATTGCTGAACTTGAACTATATTCCCGTACTCTTTAGGTGGGTACCTGATTGCCAAAACTCTAACTGTATTCCCGTGCTCTCCAGGTGGGCGCCTGATTGCTGAACTTGAACTGTATTCCCGTGCTCTCCAGGTGGGCGCCTGATTGCTGAACTTGAACTGCATTCCCGTGCTCTCCAGGTGGGCGCCTGATTGCTGAACTTGAACTGTATTCCCTTGTTCTCCAGGTGGGCGCCTGATAGCTGAAAATTGGATTG
>NW_017699734.1:0-2373 GCF_001879085.1 Nicotiana attenuata | reverse complement strand
GGAACTCAAACTCAGTGGCACGGGTTGCCACTGTCTCGGCAGGCAAGAAATTGTCCATAAATGCATCTACAAACTCATCCCATCTGGCCGGAGGCCTCCCCTCCCCACGGGAATCCTCCCACATCTCGAACCATGAATACGCTGCTCCCCTCAACCTGTATGAAGCCAACTCAACTCCCTCCATTTCTGAAGCCTTCATTACTCGAAGGGTCCTGTACATCTCATCAAGGAAATCCTGCGGATCGGCCTCTGGGTCTGTGCCTGAGAACTCTGGAGGGGCTAACCGCAAAAACTGGTTGACTTTGGAACTGGCGCAATCTCCCTGTCCGCTGGAGGATGTAGGGGCATCATGAGATCTCTGGGCCTGAGCCGCCACTAACTGGGTCAACATACGAATGGCTCCTTTAAGGTCCTCATCAAGAACCCCTGGACCAGAAACTGGAACTACATCAGAATTAGGAATACCGACGGGAGGGATGGTAGCACCCTCTGCCGCAGCTGGAACAGGAATACTCTGACCTGGAATAGATGGGTCAGGTAGATTCAAGGCCGGGGAGTCACTCTCACCCATGGCATTATGTACATGATTCATAGCCTCACTCGGGGTGGCATTGGCCCTTAGGCCGAGTCTAGCTCTCTTCTTAGGTGCCATTACTGAAAAATTCGGAACAAAGCACGAGTTAGACATAGATATTTCCACTCTTCACTTCACCGCACGATATAGAATAACAAAGAAGAGGGTAATTTCCTAAATGTCCATGCGGCCCCCTACTTATAGATGTGGTTGACAACACACCGATAAGAAGGGCTCTACTAGACACGGCTCCGAGACATCCTAGGACTCCTTTAAAACCTTACGCTCTGATACCAAGTTTGTCACGCCCCAAAATCGAGGGACATGACCAGCGCTCGACCGGGTAGCCCCCATCGAGTGGACCTGGGTGCCTTTCCTATCCCACGTGTTACCCCGCGTTTTCATTACTCATTAATCAAAGGAAATTTGCCATTGTAATTAAAAACACTTTTTACAAGCATACATAACGTACACAGTTAATTAATGATGTTTACCACTTTCATCGCCCAACATACCAAAATACATATTACATAAGTTCGTAACCCACATTTTTACTGTATACGGAGCCTCTAAAGACACACAGGATAATACAGTACTTGCCGGGAACAAGGCTCCGGCTATACCTTACACAAAAAACCAAAATAAGATTCCGGGATAAAAGCGACATGAGCTACGCAGGGCCCCGAGAGGAAAGGGGCTCACCAATACAGCTGACGGAAGATGAAGGGGAGCTACGGTCAGTGGACTAGAGTACCTGCTATGGATCCACCTACAATCATAACGCGAATGTAGCGCCCCCCGAAAAAGGGACATCAGTACATTTGAATTGTACTGGTATATATGAACAAACTTTGCCCTAAGCAAAGTCGAACCATACTCAAGTAATAAGTAATAATGCAATCAACAATCAAATACACATGAAAGGAAACAATCAAGCCAAACAAATTTACAATCTCTCCATTTCCCCTTCAACATTTTTCACATCATTGATTTCACAATTTTCTCATATTTTCATTTCAATAGCGATTTTGATCACTTTCCACCCTTATTACCTCGGCCACCCTTATTACCTCGGCCACCCTTATCACCCCAACTCACAATTTATCATTTTGTGTTGCGGTGTGCAACCCGATCCCACCGGACAATCACCTTCCACTAACAACACAACAATTCACAAAGAACAACAACAACAATTCTCAAGGAATAACAACAACAATTCACAAGGAATCTCCATAACCATCAATACCATTTCCATCATACTCAACAACTCATATGCATTTTATGTACAACGATAATTTTCCACGACAAGCCATACATGTTATTACCACAGCTGGTCCGATTGCATCAATTACTATTTACTTCCATCATTTGTTTCACAATTCTTACCACGTAGCAGATTCTCAATCACATATCTGGTTCATTGTCAATTACTCACACCATCTTATCGAATGACATAACCACAAGCACTCAACCGTACCAATCACAAGAATTTCACAAACAACCCCATAGAAATCACATACCAAGCACTCGAAACACCAAACAAGGTGATTTTACAAAGGTCAAAGTTAGCCATACATACCTTGGGCCGAATTCCCTTTTAATTTCTACTTTCAACTTCACCAAAAGTCTAGCAACGTCAATCTAGTGCACAAATTAACACATATTCCTTAGAATCAAAGTTCACAATCACATCCCGAACACATTTAGATTGTCAACCCTCCTTTGTACAATTCTTTACTCCTAACCTATTCCTCTTACTAGATTTTAGGTTTTAAAAGGAATGCATGTATGTTTCAACC
>NW_017699733.1:0-2373 GCF_001879085.1 Nicotiana attenuata | reverse complement strand
GATTAAAGGAGGCTTGGGTCGGGTAGTTAAATGGGTTAAGGATACGGGATTGGGCTAGCCTGGTTGGGATTCAAATTGGGTCAATTAGGGGGGGTTAATGTGGCTATAATCGAAATGCAAATGGGCTGCAATTGAAACGAAATGAGGCCAAATTTTAAATAGCCAGTTTTACCCCTTTTATTTTAAAAAAATAGTAAAAATGATTTTAAAAGCAAATTAAAAGTACTGAACCAATTAATAATATATAAATATTAATTAAAAAAAATATTGAAACCAATTTTACAATTATAGAAATGCTATTAATCTTAAAATAGGCTAAAATTGCAATTGTATGCAATTTAGCTTTTAAAAATACCAGATAAATTTGTAAAAATATACAAAAATCACCTTAACTATATTTTGGTATAAATATGAGAATAAAATAAATTATTCACAAAAATTTATAGTTTTGGGAATAATTACTGGCTTTTGTACTGCTAAAATGGGTAATAAATTGATTTTAAAATCTTTTAAAAATTAGAAAAAAATATCAAAACACTTGGGCATGCTTATATAGCATGTACATGTTATTTTGAAAGCATTTTGTGTATAAAATACATAGGAAAAAATTGGGTATCAACAGCTGCCCATCTTTACCCGGGAAGGATGAAAGAGTTGTCGGGTAAAGACATGATGGCCAATTTTGACCGAATGAAACGGTTTGAAGAATTTTGACCGAGCCCTGGTTCCTGAGCTGCCTACATATCCCTGGTCTCACAGGAATCAGGCCATATGTAGTTCAGGGTCCGTCGACAGAATATGCCGATGGAGATTTTCCAAGAAGGGCGCGATGTTCAGGTTGAGAAGGATGGTCAGAGTCTGATAGGCTGCGGGAACGGGAGCGGGGTTGCTCCTGCCGAGACGGCCGTTGCTAGCCGGTGTACCTGCAAATGAATAATACCAACATATATTGTGCGTGAATTTAAACGTGATGCAAGTTCCCGTTGGACCATGAATGCTGTCTTTGGACGGTTAGGATGACGTCCTCGGACTATGGTGTCCTGGGCCATGAAACACATAATAAAGGATTCACAAGCTATGAAATGATGCTCTCGGGCTATGAGAATGATGCCTCCGAACCATGATGCCCTTGAATAATGCGATGCAGAGATAAAAGTGGGGTCCTCAGGCCATGGCATGACGTTCTCGGGCTATGAAAATGGTGCCTCTGAACAATGACGCCTTTGGACAAATTGGCGATCTTTCAGCCCATGGAATGTAGGATTTGGCGATCTTTCAGCCGATGCAGGATTTAAATGAAGTGGCGATATTTCAGTTAGTGCAAGGCATAAGTAAAAATGGCGATCTTTCAGCCGATGCAGCCAATGCAAGACATAAATAAAATGGCGATCTTTCAGCCGATGCAGGATTTAAATGAAGTGGCGATATTTCAGCCATACAGAGACAAAGCCTAGTCTCGAAAGGCAGAATGGTAGCCTTATGCAATACAGGAAATGCAGATGGAGACAGAGCTTAGTCTCGGAAGGCAGAATGGTAGCCTTATGCAATGCAAGAATGCAGATGGAGGTAGAGCTTAACCTCGGAAGGCAGAATAGTAGCCTTATGCAGTGCAGGAATGCGGATGGAGGTAGAGCTTAACCTCGAAAGGCAGAATAGTAGCCTTATGCAATACAAGAAATGCAGATGGAGGTAGAGCTTAACCCCGGAAGGCAGAATAGTAGCCTTATGCAATGCAGGAAATGTAGATGGAGGTAGAGCTTAACCTCGGAAGGCAGAATAGTAGCCTTATGCAAAAGATGCAAGATGAATAATAATAATAAGAAATTCTTAGCTGATAGCTGATATTTGACATTGATATTGTGATTGTTGGGGATGTTGTGTGCGGATAGCCAATGTAAATAGGTGATGGTTCTGAGAGTCGTATTCCCGAAAAATATAAGTGTATAAATGTATTCGATGATCTGCGACTTGGGTGCCTGCATCCAAAGAAAAATAGTGAGTTTTGTAGGGGGGAAGGTTAGTTCGTATCCCGTGGACTTCGCTTGACTGGATCGGCTCTGTTTATGGTGATACTGTAGGTGCCCTCGGGTAGCGTTGCTAAACAAAGCAATTCCGACAATAAACACGCATGAGTTTGTTAAAGATATGACATACGTATATATTTAAGAAATAGTTTTTTGATGAACCGACAACTGTGACGTGGCTCGAAACATTGCGACCATTCTTGCTACGGAATTTTGAGGGTCCCCCTCAAAATTCTGCCTCAGCTTAGTGGGTTGCTGCTTCTGACGGCTGCTTGCAATGATCGACTGAAGTTACTTCGGAATTTTGAGGGTCCTCCTTAAAATTCTGCCCCAGTTTCCGATTGCGGGG
>NW_017699732.1:0-2373 GCF_001879085.1 Nicotiana attenuata | reverse complement strand
GTTCTTGTGTTCTTTCCTCGCATGTCTGCTCCTATGTTCTTATGTTTTGCCATATTATGCATGTTCTTCTATTTTTTGTGTTCTGTTCTTTCTTCTACCGGGCTCTATAAGCATGCTTTACATGTCTATCTCGTATGTTTCTTTACTGTATTTTACTAAGCTTCTAATCCTTGTTTGCCTTTACTGGACTTTTGTTTGAACTCTAAGCAGGTTCCGTCTACTGTTTTTCCTAAACCTGTATCGCTTTTTCTCTCCTGAACTTGTTTGAGTGCCATGTTTTGGCTAAATGTATTCCCTGTGTTTCAAACTTGCTGCTCTCTCTGTTTGTTTTCTCATAAGACTCTGAAAGAGACTACTGAGCCTGTTCTATTTGTTGTTTTCTCGTCTATGCATCTGATTCGAGTCAGAAACCCTAGTATTTGGGGTTTTTGGCAGGCTTGAGTTTGTGTTTGGTCTAGGGTTCCATTCAGAACCCTTGACTCTCTTTCAGGCTCATTCTGAGTCTACGAACCTAACCTTCTTGGTCACTTTGATTTCTTGCTAGTTTTACGACAACTCTCTCTTGTCTCACATGTCTATATGCTTTTTATATGAAACAACTTGTGATTGATTTCAAAACTATTCTCTTACCTTTTTCTTACTCATCTTCTGCACTATAAAAGGGCCTGCCCTTTTGCACTAAAGAGGGGTTTTACAGAGGCTTTTCACAGACTTTCCTACACATACGAACACAGAACACCATCTGAGTTCACAATTCAGTTTCACTTAAAACTCTCTCTTTTGATACTTGTGCTGCTGTGGACTGTGTTTACTTTACTTTCTTCTGCACTTCTTTTGCTTCTCTACTGGTATGTCTCAGTTAGTTTACATGCCTCAACAACAATGTGTTTAATTCCGCCTATTTTCTTTAGTTAATATTTGTTTCCCTCTCCTTTATATTTCTGTATTTAAGTTATGTGTGTAATCAATTGTTTGTCATGAATTTGATACTCTGTGAATCCCCTTTACCCATTTACCCCTTTGTATGTGAGTTTATTGTTCAGGGCATAGCAGCACCCCAATATTGCTGTCTATGATCCTGAACTGGGTTCATTGAACTCCTTAACTCAATCAATTCCCACTTCCCATTCTCCCCATTATGTGCTTGAGCCTTGACTTAGGTCTGATAGTGTCCTAATCACTATCCCGACCTTTGTCTGACCATCAAAAGGTCTGTTCCTAACTTGTTCATCTAGCAAGTGGTCAGGGGTGTGCCAGCCTGCCTTATGGCTAGGTATGACCACCACTTGTCATGGCCCCCTTAATTCCCTTTCACTTTGCACTTACTCCTAGCTATAAGTTCTGCCTCTCTCTTGCAAGCCATGCTTTGGGACCCCTGAGCTCCCTCTGAACTTGGATGCCTGAGGGCTGGCTATTCCACACTGCACCATCCTGTTCATAATGGCATCCTGGGTGTAAGCAATGCCTGGAATCCCTGAGGTTCCTTGAAACTTTGAAATGCCCTGGATAATGAGAAGGCTTTGGAGATCTGGACCCCGGAGTTGGTTAAATACATATTATTGGACATTAAGATTGAATTAGGCCGCTTGGATCTAGCTGTTAGTTTTTGATGTATTTTTATTATTTCAGTTGATTCATTGGGTTGTAATAACTTGTATAGAACTCGGGGAATCTAGTAAAAGGGTGTGGGAGGGGTTTTTACTTTCTTGCATCAATAAAGGGTAGATATCATGACTCTAGGACTTTAATTTTTCTACTAGAAATACTGCACATAAGATGGTTCGATGTTTCTGATTCAAGTCACCTAGATACCATGTCTATAGGGTTTAACGTTTAATTATGATATAAGTCATCTAGAAATCCTGCCTATAGGACCTTAACGTTCATGTAATCAGTGCATATAGAAATCATGCCTATAGGGAATGCATATGCATTAGGCAAACTGTAGGGTAAGTAAATAATTACCTCTTCTTACCAGTTCTTAACAGACCTTTTTTAATCAGATATGGATATCATAGGATTCCGCATCAAGTTCGTCCGATTCTTCTTAAGCAATAACAATCTGTTAACTGGTCTCTAATGTCTTAATGTTTTCAGCCTCAATCTTTTGACGAAAACTCTTTTGAATCAGTATACATTTGAGTTTTTCAAATCAACACCTCTTCTGAAATGGTTTCTTTCTAAAATTCGGCTTAAACATTTTCCAACTAAGTTTTGGTCTTCCTAAAATTGTCTTTAAAACAGTTCTGCAGTTTACTTTTTCCTTAAGTATTTCTGACTCTGGAACTCCTTTATGGTTTATACTCATGATTCTCTTAAAACTTATTTTACTAAACTGACTGCTAGTTGTACTTTCGGCTACTAGTACTACTT
>NW_017699731.1:0-2373 GCF_001879085.1 Nicotiana attenuata | reverse complement strand
CTCATTTAACAACATTTATCGATGTTTTCCACTTAGAATCAATGATTTTCGATGGGTGAAATTCGGGAGTTTTGGGTTAAACCTATGGTTTTTCAAAAATTGGGGATTTGGACCTCAAGTTTGAGGTCCGAATTTCAAAACAAGTTACATATTTGAGTTCGTGGGGGAATGGGTAACCGGGTTTTGGTTCGAACGTCGGTTTTGACCACGTGGGTCTGGGGGCGATTTTGGAATTTTTGGGAAAAACTTTGAAAAATTCATTTTTATGCATTACGTGGGCCTGGGGGCGATTTTGGAATTTTTGGGAAAAACTTTGGAAAATTCATTTTTATGCATTCAAATTGATTCATTTAGTGTTTATTAATGTAATTAAGTAATTTGTGGCTAGATTCGAGCGGATTGGAGGTGGAATTACGGGGTAAAGCCATAGTTGAGGCTTGAGTTGAGTTCAAAGCATCGAGGTAAGTGTTTGGTTTAACCCTAGCTTGAGGGATTAGGAGTTGAGTCATAATTGCTACTTATTTATGTTGAGTACGACGTATGGACATGGTGACGAGTATCCATGTGCCGGTTTCAAGCATGACCGTGAGTCTTAATTTGATAATTGTGTACCCTTGTTTGATCCTATGAACGTTGTGACTAAATATTGGTATTAGTTGTGCCAGGAAAAAGTTGAATAGGATTGGTTATAGCTGACTCTCCCTTGTCGGGATGTTTGACTTGTTGTTATAGTTCCCTTGCCGGGAAAGAGTATTAATTTGATTGTTCCCTTGCCGGGATTGTATTGTGTATTGTGTTGAAAGTAAAGGGAGCGGGTGGTACGCCTACCACAAGTGATATTGAAATGGGAGCGGGTGGTACGCCTACCACAAATGATATTGAAATGGGAGCGAGTGGTACGCCTACCACAAATGATATATTGAAATGGGAGCGAGTGGTACGCCTACCACAAATGATATATTGAAATGGGAGCGAGTGGTACGCCTACCACAAATGATATATTGAAATGGGAGCGAGTGGTACGCCTACCACAAATGATATATTGAAATGGGAGCGGGTGGTACGCCTACCACGAGTGACATTGAAATGGGAGCGGGTGGTACACCTACCACGAGATATTGAGAAATGGGATCGGGTTGCACGCCTGCAACAAGATGAGTTGAATATGAAAGTTGTTTTACCTTTCCTTTATTGTTAGAAGTTTGACTGTAGATGTACGTACCATCATTCCTGATATTTTGACTCTATCGGTTACCCTGAAGCATGCCTCCTTCCCAAGCTTAAATTGTTATTTTCCTGCTATTTTTCCGTTGTACTTGTATATATATATAAATATCTGCATAGGTTTATCTGGAGTCTGGTCCTAGCCTCGTCACTACCTCGCCGGGGTTAGGCCAGACACTTACCAGCACATGGGGTCGGTTGTGCTGATGCTACACTCTGTACTATTTGCACAGGTCCAGGTTTCGAGCAGCAGCAGCAGCATTATCGGGTGTAGGCCTTCAGTCCAGTGAGACCCGAGGTAGCCTTGCATGCGTCCGCAAGCCCGGCGTCTCCCTTATTCTCTCTTTTTAGCCTGTTGCCTCATTGTATTCGAGACAACAACTTATGTTTTCTTTCAGACGTTTGTGTTTAGTAATCCTTAGCAGTTCGTGAGTATGTGACTCCAGTTCTTAGGTAGAGATACATGTTGGGACTCCGTGTTTTATTCAGTTATCTATAATTAAGACTTCCGCTTTTATTTAATTTTGTTGCTTTATATTGTTGTCATAAATTGTTAAAAAGAATTGTTCATTAATGGAAAAGTAATTAAAATGGCTTGCTTAGCTACTACGAGTAGGCATCATCACGACTCCCGAGGGTGGGAAATTCGGGTCGTGACAAGTTGGTATCAGAGCTCTAGGTTACATAGGTCTCACAACTCACGGACAAACTTAGTAGAGTCTTAGGGATCGGTACGGAGACGTCTGTATTTATCCCCCAGAGGCTACAGAGTTAGGAGAACTTCACATTTGTTCTTTCCTGTCGTGCGGTGCTGTTTCTCGGACACCGATTGAGTTTCTACTCTATTCTTTCGCAGATGGCGAGCATCCGCGCTTCTTCTTCTACCGCTCAGCAGTCCGAGTCTCCAGCAGCAGCCCCAGTGGCGGAGTGGAGGAGGAGGTTCCAGCCCCAGCAGTCCCGGTGGGCCCAGCTCAGGTCCCAGAGGGGTTCATTACCACCCAGTTCTTCAGGACGCTCTATTCCGATTGGTAGGATTCATGGAGAGTGTCATTCGAGCTGGTTTGCTTCTAGTAGCACCAGCCACTCCTCAGGCTGGAGGAGGGGTTCATACTCCTGCTACACGTACTCCGGAGCAGGTAGCTTCCCAGG
>NW_017699730.1:0-2373 GCF_001879085.1 Nicotiana attenuata | reverse complement strand
ACCCTTAGCTCTATAATCCTATAATTGAACTAAAAATGAACATTTGACTGTGCCCGAGTGGCTTGCATGCATATATATATCTGGACTGAGTGTGGATCGGGCTGCACGCCACAGCGAATGCTACGATGATATTGCGCTTGGGCTGTAGGAGCCCCTCCGGAGTCTGAACCCCCACAGTGAGCGCGGGTACCCAAATGCATCCGGCTGCGCGCCGCAGCGGTCATGTGCATTGCATTGCATTCATGCATTTATACCTATTTGTCTTACTTGTTCTGGTATTGTTGTTGTTCCACCGTTTTATGTGCTGAATCGTTGATTATAGCTTTATATTGTAATATTTCGGAATTTCTTACTTTCAGCCATTATATATGTTTATTACTCACTGAGTTGGAAGTACTCACTTTACTCCCTGCACCATGTGTGCAGATTCAGGTGCTCCGGAGACTTAGTGGAGCTGTTTGCTGTCTTCTTGGATTTTATCTTCAGGAGTTGTCGAGGTAGCTGCCTGACGTTCGCAGGACCCGACTCCTCCCCTTTATTTCATTTTTTTTTATATTCTAGACTTCTTTATCACTATGGATATATATTACTCTATTACATCTAGAGGCTCTAGACTCGTGACTCCAGATCTATTGGGGAATGTTTGGAATATTCGTCATTATTTTTTGTACTATTTTATTTAGATTCGGATTGGAACCTTGACGTTTTCTATTTTAATCGTATTATTTGTTAACGGATTACGTATTTGGGTTGAGAGTATTTAATTGGTCGGGCTTGCCTAGCATCAGTGTTTGGCGCCATCACGACCGGGATCGGGGTCGTGACAAGTTGGTATCAGAGCCTAGGTTACTAGGCCTCGTGAGTCATGAGCCGGTTTAGTAGAGTCTCGCGGAACGGTACGGGAACGCCTGTACTTCTCCTCGAGAGGCTGCAGAACCTTTAGGAAAACTCCATATTCTTGAAATTCTTGTCGTGCGGCTTTGTGATTTGAGAACTAAATCTCTGTATTCTATTTTCTCGCAGATGGCGAGAACTCGTGCTACCGGACGCGATGGTCGACCACCAGTACCACCCACTAGAGGTCGTGGGCGCGGTCGTGGTCGTGGTCGAGGTAGGGCAGCTGAGACAACACCTAATGACCCACCAGCTGCCACGGTTCAGGACCAGATTCCAGTTGTCGATGTCCCAGCAGCACCTGTGCAGGCACCAGCAGTGCCTATTGCTATTCCTGGTCTCCAGGAGACCTTGGCACAGATACTATCAGTTTGCATTGGCCTGGCTCAGGCAGTCTCAGCTTCTACTGCAGCAGCTGCTTCCCAGACCGCGGGAGGACATCAGACCCCTATTGCTCACACACCTGAGCAGGTTGCCCAGGGATTTCAGACACCGGAAGCAGCCTTAGCTCCGCCAGTTGCTCCAGTTGCTCCAGCTTCACCAGTTCCAGCTTGTGAGGTTCCAGCTATGCCGGACGATGAGCAGCGTCGTCTTGAGAGATTCGGCAGGCTTCAGCCTCCGACATTCAGCGGTGCCGAGGGCGAGGATGCCCAGGCTTTTCTGGATTAGTGTCAGCGTATGCTTCGCACCGCAGGGATCTTAGAGTCGAGTGGTGTGGCTTTTACTACTTTCCAGTTCTCAGGATCTGCATTCACCTGGTGGGAGGACTTCGAGAGGCGTAGGCCGGTTGGTGCAGCGCCCCTTACATGGCAGCAGTTCTCCACTCTCTTTCTGGAGAAGTACGTACCGCAATCTCACAGGGAGGAGCTGCGTCGTCAATTCGAGTGGTTGGTTCAGGGGGACATGTTTGTGACCCAGTACGAGTTGAGATTCACACAGCTAGCTCGGCATGCCACTTGGATGATCCCGACAGATCGAGAAAGGATTAGGAGGTTCGTGGATGGCCTCAACTATTCACTCCGCATTTTGATGACCAGAGAGAGGGTTATGGGTGCCTCGTTTGAGGAGGTAGTTGACATGGCTCGAGAGATTGAGACGGTTCGCCGTCGGGAGCGTGAGGAGAGAGAGGCAAAGAGGCCTCGAAGTTCAGGTAGTTTCAGTGGTGCTCCGTCTAGGGGCCAGTTCCAACGTGGCAGAGGCCATTCCTTCAGACCTCCTCAGTCAGGTCGTCCAGAGTACAGTGGGGCCTCTTCAGGCCGTGGTCATCAGGGATTTCAGCAGGGCCAGACTTCACTTAGTGCCCTTCCAGCTTGGAGCTCTACACCTGCCTCTTCAGCCCAGGGTTCTTCAGCAGCGAGGGGTTTCCATCAGTCCCCTTCTCCAGCGCCGGGTAGTTGCTACGAGTGCGGTGAGTTCGGTCATATGAGGAGACAGTGTCCTCGGCGTCGTGGTAGTCAGTCTCAGCAGAGGGATCAGCCC
>NW_017699729.1:0-2373 GCF_001879085.1 Nicotiana attenuata | reverse complement strand
CCATGCTTCAAAACTGGAAGGCTACGCCATTCCCGATCAGGCGGGAGTCCCGGTAGACCCGTCCTGCTACTTTTTCTGCATCCCGAGTTATTCCAGGGTGTAACTCGGATGTTTCCTGTAGTTTCTTGTCTTTAAATTCCCGAATGTGAACCCTGTTATCTTCAAAATTCCAAGAAATGAAATCAATATTTCATCGTTCATTTTTCTTTATCTTTTCTGATTTTGCCATCTTCGTTTCTTCTCTTTAGCTATAATAATGCAGCTTTAAATAACATGACATGCTTGCGGACTTCATGCCTAGATCCCAAAACACTGTCAGATTTTGAAATAATAAATCAAGAGTCAAAATGCAAAGAAGGTAACCTTGAGGAAATAAAGCAAAGAATTGGAACAATTGAAGGAAAATTGGTTCGCGGTTTGGAAAGGTCCATACATTACAACAAAAGAGTGTGCTGTACTCAGGGCACATCCGGGCAGTTGTACCAACAAAGAATGGCCCGCGCTTATAACAAGAAGGTGCGTCCCAGGAATTTTGAAGTGGGACAACTCGTGTTAAGACGCATTCTCCCTCATCACCAGGAAGCAAAAGGAAAATTCGCTCCTAATTGGAAGGGTCCATACATCATCCGGAAAATATTGCCGAAAGGAGCATTGTATTTGGAAGATATCAAAGGAAATGATCCCGAAACAGTTGTGAATGCAGATGCAGTAAAAGGTACTATGTCTAGGCTCTCTGCGGTGTTGGTTTTTGTGCAATTGAGATGATAAAGGCTTTTTTTCTCGCTATCCAAACACTATTAACCCTCGTAAACCCATTTGAGCCGGTTATCCTTCTTTGGCTACCCTATTTGGAACCCGGAAGTATTATCGAAAAAACAAAGAGAGAAAAAAAGAAAAAAGAAAAAAAAAAGAAAAGAAAATATGATGAAAAAAAAAAGAAAGAAAGAAAAGAAAAAGAAAATATGATGAAATGAAAAAGAAAAGAAAAAACAAAAACAAAAACAAAAACAACCAAAACAAATGTTTGCCTGAACTACGTTTGACTTGATTCCGAAAGGATACGTAGGCAGCCTCTCGCTGAGGTTCAGTCACACCAAAACCAAAATCCCAATTTCCCCAAAAGATAAAACTGGGGCAGATGATATAATGGTTCGGCCATGAATCCGCCGAAATGGTTCCAAAGTTGTATTTCCGCCAAAATCCTTTTTACCCCAAAACCTTGTCCAAGTCCTTCCGATCAATTGGCAAAGGCAGGGAAGCGGAAAATGTTATTGTTGGAATCTGACACAATGCAGATTGAGAGAAATAAAATGAGAGAGTCTTATCGGTGAAAACCTTCGGTCACCATAAGGCGATGGTGAGTAGAGAAACTGAAAATGAGAGAGTCCGCTTAGTGAAAACTCGCAAAGAGCACTATCGGGCGATGGTGAGAAGAGAAATGAGAGAGGTCGATTGGCGAAAACCCGCAAAGGGCGCTGTCGGCCGAAAAGAAGACATCTCACCACTAAAAGAGTCCTGGCAAAGTTCCCTGGTTTTTGAAATACGGATCAGTGAGTTCACAAGAAGCTGGAAAGTTTGTGTGGGTCGGGCATCCAGTCCAAAAAGCATGCCATGTTCATTTGAAGCCATCATGCACCCCAGATAAGTCCTCCTTTTCCCCCGAAAGGGACGCTTCTCTTTAAAATCATATGCTTTCCTTTGCATACTTTTTCCTTGAACCCCTTTTGGTTTAACTCTGATTCCGTAACTAGTACAAAGAAAAGGTGGCAGGACCGGCTTCACAGGGCTCCGCCTGGTCAGAGTCGAAGAAAATACCCAGCCTCAGCGAGTGCGTCAGGCCAATCCCGACTGACCATGGTGGTTGATGCTTTCAAAGCAAAAACATTGGAAAAGAAAGGAAGTCAAAGGCAAAGGTCCCAAGGGCAGAATAAAGTGAAAAAGGCTAGAGTCCACACGGGCGAGTCATCATGAAGTCCTAAGGCTGAACCCGGTCGGTTTGAAAAGAGATTCACCCTCAGGGCAAACGAACAGCAAAGTTCTCAACGGAAATGGGGTCGGGATCAAGCAATTAAGATGATCAAGGCCACAAAACCAACCACCGTTTCAAACTAAC
Source organism: Nicotiana attenuata (assembly GCF_001879085.1). Taxonomy (NCBI): domain Eukaryota; kingdom Viridiplantae; phylum Streptophyta; class Magnoliopsida; order Solanales; family Solanaceae; genus Nicotiana; species Nicotiana attenuata. Next base: position 260 of record NW_017699729.1, on the reverse strand, counting down.
AAATTGTTCTTTGTTGAAAACGGGTCTAATTCAAAGCAACCATGCAAGAAGCAGGTGCAATCCAAAAGGAAATGAAATGCGCAAGCGCTGAAACAGCTTTGCAGCAGGAAAACGGCCAAAAAGGAAGTTTCCCCCCCAAATTCCAAAAGAAAATGAAAATCCCAAAAGAAAAACAAATCATGGTAGCATAGGATCCCATTCCTTAAATACCCCGGCCAAAAAAAACTTAGAGGATTTCCCGGCCAAAAACCGACGGAAGC
>NW_017699728.1:0-2374 GCF_001879085.1 Nicotiana attenuata | reverse complement strand
CCTATGTTTAGGATACTACTATAGAGACTCCAATGATTGATTCGGTGGCCGTGGTCCGGGAGTTCCTCGATGTGTTTCCTTCTAATCTTCCAGGCATGTCACCAGATCATGATATCAATTTCTGTATTGATTTGGTTCAGGTACCCAGCCTATCTCTATTCCACCGTACTGCATGGCTCCGAAAGAGTTGAAGGAGTTGAGGGAACAACTTGAGGAGTTTCTAGAAAAGGGGTTTATCAGACTGAGTGTATCACTTTGGGGTGCCCCGATGTTGTTTGTTAAGAAGAAAGTTGGGACTATGCGGATGTGCATAGAATACCACTAGTTGAACAAACTTAACATTAAGAACAAGTACCCGTTGCCGCGTATTGATGATCTGTTTGACCAGTTGCAGGGTGCCAGGGTGTTGTCTAAGATTGACTAGAGGTCGGGGTACCATCAGTTGAAGATTCGTGATTTGGATGTTCCGAAGACTGCTTTCGGGACTAGATATAGCCATTATGAGTTTCTAGTGATGTCCTTCCATTTGACTAACACCCCAGCGGCGTTTATGGATTTGATGACTCGGGTGTTCATAAAATATATTGATTCGTTTGTCATTGTCTTCATTGATGACAGTTTGATCTACTCGCGTAGCATGGAGGAGCACGAGCAGCACTTGAGAGTGGTGCTTTAGACATTGCGGGAACAGAAGCTATATGCTAAGTTCTCCATGTGTGAGTTCTGGTTAGATTATGTGGTATTCTTGGGACATGTTTTATCAGGCGAGGGCATCAAGGAAGATCCAAAGAAGATTGAGGCAGTTCAGAGTTGGCCTCGTCCTACCACATCAACTGAGATCAGGAGCCTCTTGGGGTTAAAAGGTTATTATCGCCAGTTTGTGAAGGGTTTCTCATCAATTGCAGAACCTTTGACTAGATTGACCCAGAAGGGTGCTCCGTTTCGATGGTCCGATGATTGTGAGGTGAGCTTCCAGAAGCTCAAGACCGCATTGACTTCAGCACCGGTGTTAGTGTTGCCTTCCGGTTCAGGGATGTATACTGTGTATTGCGATGTTTTACGCGCTGGTTTGGGTTATGTATTGATGCAGGAGGGGCGAGTTATTACATATGCTTCACATCAACTGAAGCCCCACGAGAAGTATTACCCTGTAGTTGATTTAGAGTTGGTCGCGATTGTTCATGCTCTTAAGATATGGAGGCATTATCTTTACGGGGTGTCTTGTGAGGTTTACACCGATCATCGTAGCTAGCAGTATTTTTTCAAGCAGAAGGATCTCAAGTTGAGGCAGCGCAAGTGGCTTGAGTCACTAAAGGATTATGATATTACCATCCTTTATCATCTGGGCAAGGCAAATGTAGTTGCGAATGCCTTGAGCAGAAAGGTGGAAGTGTGGGTAGTTTGGCATTCATTTCAGCAGAGGAGAGGCCATTAGCTTTGGACATTCAGTCCTTGGCTAACAGACTTGTGAGGTTGTATATTTCAGAGCCCAGTCGAGTTCTTGCATGCGTCGTCACCTAGTCTTCACTATTCGAGCAGATCAAGGCTCGTCAGTTCGATGATCCGCACTTATTGGTTCTCAGAGAGATGGTACTATAGCGTAGTGCCAAGGAGGTTACTATCGGTGAGTATGGAGTTCTGCGTCTCCAGGGTCGTCTATGTGTCCCTAATGTTGACGGCTTAAGGGAAAGGATTCTAGAGGAGGCACACAGTTCTCGATATTCTATTCATCCAGGTGCTACGAAGATGTATCGTGACCTGAGGCAGCATTATTGGTGGCGGCGGATGAAGAAGGACATAGTTGAGTATGTAGTGAGGTGCCTAAATTTCCAGCATGTTAAGTATGAGCATCAGAGGCCACGTGGCCTACTCCAGCAGATGGTTATACCTGAGTGGAAATGGGAGAGCATTACTATGGACTTTGTAGTTGGGTTTCCTTGGACCTTGCAAAAGTTTGATGCAGTTTGGGTCATTGTTGACAGGTTGACCAAGCTGACAAACTTCATTTTGATTGTGACCACGTATTCTTCAGAGAGATTGGCCCAGATTAACATTCAGGAGATTGTTCGGTTGCATGGTGTGCCTGTTTCCATCATATCAGATAGAGGCCCTCAGTTTACTTCGCATTTCTGGAGAGCAGTACAGAGTGAGTTGGGAACTCAGGTAGAGCTCAGCACAGCCTTTCATTCGCAGACCGACAGGCAGTCGGAGCGCACAATTCAGATATTGGAGGATGTGCTCAGAACTTGTGTGAATGACTTCGTAGGGAGTGGGATCATTTCTTGCCTTTGGATGAGTTTTCTACAACATAGTTATCAGTCCAGCATCAAGATAGCTCCATTTGAGGCTTTTATATGGTCTGCGATGTCGTTCG
>NW_017699727.1:0-2374 GCF_001879085.1 Nicotiana attenuata | reverse complement strand
TTGACATTAAATCTTTCATCATCTTGGCATAACCGGGCATCTCCCTCAAGGCATCCATCAATGGGATATTCAACTGGATTTGACGCAGCATCTCCATAAACTTTTTGTATTGGTCTGCCTTCTTTTGCTTGACCAGTCTCTGAGGAAAGGGTGCAGGTATCACCCTTTGGGCACTACTTGCTGGTTTCTCTTTGTTAGGAGTGTCTGGCACAAGAGGTGCCACCTGTTCTGCAACTTGCTCGATCTCCTTTTCTTTGCCTTTACCCTCCTGACTCTGCTCAACCACTACTTCAGTGAGTTCTGCTGGCTGTTCTTCCTCTAATGGCACTGGAGTAGGTGGTGAAGTGTTCTTGCTGGCCTGTGCAATTTCCTGCTCTCGATCTAAATCTCTACCATTCCTTAGACTGACTGCCATCAGCTGATTCGGGTTTTGCTCCTTGGGATTAACGTTTGTGTCTGCAGGTAAAGTTCCTGGAGTGCGGTTGTTCAATGCCATGGACAGCTGACCCAGCTATGTTTTAATATTCTTGATGGCTGAATCATGGACTGCCAATTTTTCCTGCACTTTGTTATTTGTCCCAATAAGTTGTTAAAGCATACCTCTAATTTCCACCATGTTGTTGTCTTGCTGCTGAGGGGGTGGTTGATAAGCCAATTGTTGCTGATTCTGCTGTGGATAACCCTGTGGTTTCTGATAAGGTACGAGCACTAATTGATTTTGAGGGTGCATACCCCCAGGCTGCTGCATATTAGGCCTGTACTACTGATTATGTGGCGGTCTCCACTGTTGTGCTCCTTGTCTCTGGCCCCTATAATTGTTGACATAGTTCATATCTTCCCGGACCCCTTGGTTTTCGCCTTCTCCGCTCCATGAACAAACATATGACTGATTAATACATGGTGTACATAATCCTCCATTCGTTGTATCAACAATGTGCACCTGTTTTGTACCCATCTCATCAATCTTCTTTGTCAGTAGGCTCATCTGGGTTAGGAGTGTGGCCATGTTTTCTTCCTGTGAATTATTGGGATCCAATGGAACGGAATGTATTATGGGTGCTAGTGTTGCACCTCTAGTCATCCACCCCGCATTTTGTGACATCTTGTCTAAGAGAATTTTGCACTCGGTGAATGTTTTGCTTAAGAACGCACCTCCAGCTGAAGCATCCACATTAGCCTTCAAGTTGTCAGTTAGACCCATGTAGAATCTCTGGCCAAGCATCTGATCCGGAATGCCATGATGAGGACACTTCACAAGCATCCCTTTAAATCTCTCCCAAGTTTCTTGCAAGGACTCCGTGGACTGCTGCCTAAACTGTAATATGGCATCAATTTGCTGTGCAGTCTTATTAGGCGGATAGAACTTGTTCAGGAACTGCTTGACTAATTCCTCCCAAGTGGTAATAGAGTTGATAGGGAGCGAATTCAACCAAGTCTGAGCTGCCCCGGTTACTGAAATGGGAATAGGAGCAACTTGATAGCTTCAGGAGTCACATTCGGCTGCCTTTGGGTCATGCAAATTGACAGGAAATATTTCAAGTGTTGTTGTGGGTCTTCAATGCTTGACCCAGAGAACAATCCCTTATTCTGCAGCAGATGCAGCATGTTGTTGGTGATTTGGAATGTCTCTGCTTGAATTGTAGGCACAGCTATGGCAGTGGCCAGATTGTCAGCTGTAGGCTGTGCCCAGTCATAAAGTGCAGCCTCAGGCACAAGAGTTGCCACTCCCCTGACTTCCAGGTCAACTTGCTCATTCCTGTTGTTTCCATTGGCGTTGTTCACGTCACCCATATCAAATTCGGGTTGGTTCATTGGTTGAGTTTGTTGAAGTCCTTTGTTGGCACGGTTCAATGCCCTGAATATTTTCTCGGGGTCTGAGAGTCCTTCTATTAATTCTCCAGTCCTCGAAGAATTTTTAGGCATACACCTGTTTTCCACAAGATTTCAACCGTTAGAATTTCAATGTAAAGATTGGTAAAGAGAAAACAGATTACACTTGGAATCTTTGTATTTCTTTCAATTGTAATTGATAACACCGTTAGTTCCCCGGCAACGGCGCCAAAATTTGATCACGCTCAACTAAGTCTCACAAAAGACTATGCGGGCGTTGCAAATATAATCCAAGTATTATTACCCAGAGTCGAACCACAGGGAACTAACCTATCAATCACTACTGTCAGATTTACTAAATCCACACAATCTGTTTTCCCAAATTTTTTGATTCTCAATGATTGATTTTTCTAACAACTAAAGATTGAAAGTAATTAACAGCTGAAAATTAACTAAACTTGATGTGTAAACAGTAGAAATAAAGTCTAAGGCAATGGTTTCCCCCGTTGGTACTTTCCTTGGTTGTCTATGTCCTATAACTATG
>NW_017699726.1:0-2374 GCF_001879085.1 Nicotiana attenuata | reverse complement strand
AGTATTTGAAGAAAAGAGAGAAGAAAAGGGAAGGAGTGGGGTTGGGGCGGAAATAATAGAGGGGAAATAGGAAGGAGGTGGGTTTTGTGTAAAAGAATAAAGAAAAAGAAAAAAAATAAATAAAAGAAAACGTACTTACCTGGCCGCTACTGCATCTGCCGCGGTCGCGGTAGAACCGCGGCAGTGAGTTTCCGCGAGGCCCTTTGACCGCGGTTTCACCGCGGTCGCGGTGGAATCGCGGTCGAGGCCCCTCTCTGATTCTAACGCCCATTTTTTTTTTTTATTTATTTATTTTTTTTATTATTAGATTACAAAGGTTACAATTACAACAATGTAATGGGTTGCCTCCCACGTAGCGCCTGATTTAACGTCGCGGCACGGCTCATGTGAGCGAAATTAAGGTTCGCTCGACCTCTGGGGTTCATTCAAATGCAGCTCGGTCATCTCCTTAGGCTCGTTCATGCCCACATACAATTTCAACCGCTGACCATTGACTCTAAATGTACGAGAGTCATCTTCAGTAGAAACTTCCACAGCTCCGGAAGGAAACACTTCAACCACGTGAAATGGTCCAGACCACCTTGACTTTAGCTTACCTAGGAATAACCGCAGTCTTGAGTTGCAAAGCAGTACCCTGTCCCCAGGTTTGAAATTTCGTTCAATGATGTTCTGATCGTGAAGCCTTTTCATTCTCTCTTTATATAGCCTTGTGCTCTCAAAAGCAAGATACCTGAACTCCTCTAGCTCATGTAATTCAGTGACTTTCGACGTGCCCGCAGCTTCCAAGTCCAAATTCAGCTGTTTCAGTGCCCACCACGCTTTATGTTCCAGTTCTACAGGTAGGTGACAGGCCTTCCCAAACACCAACTTATATGGTGACATACCAATTGGTGTCTTGAATGCTGTCCTGTAAGCCCATAGCGCATCATCCAGCTTTCTTGACCAGTCAGTTCTTGTAGCATTTACAGTTTTTGTCAATACGCTCTTGATCTCTCTGTTGGACACCTCAACCTGTCCACTGGTCTGTGGGTGGTACGGAGTAGCCACCTTGTGGCGCACATCATATTTAGCCAACAACTTCTCGAAGGCCCGGTTGCAGAAATGAGTTCCTCCATCGCTAATAATTGCACGCGGTGTCCCAAAGCGGGTGAATATGTTCTTCTTTAGAAACCCGACTACCACCTTAGCATCATTGGTAGGTAATGCAGCAACTTCCACCCACTTAGACACGTAATCTACAAAAACAATGATGTATTTATTGCCATAGGAGCTGACGAAGGGACCCATGAAATCTATCCCCCAAACATCAAACACTTCCACTTCTTGAACTGGGTTCATGGGCATCTCGTGACGCCGGGAAATGTTCCCAGTGCGTTGACATTCATTACAGCTCTTGACCCATAAGTGAGCATCTTTAAATACCGTTGGCCAGAAAAATCCGGCCTCTAGCACCTTAGCTGCAGTCCTGATGCCTCCAAAGTGACCACCATACGCCGAAGCGTGACAAGCCTGCAAGATAGAAGATTGTTCGATCTCGGGGACGCATCTCCGGATCATGTTATCAAGGCATATTCTAAATAAGTAGGGCTCATCCCAGTAATACCATTGGCTTTCGCGAAAGAATCTCTTCCTCTGGACCGATGACAGGTCGTGGGGAACAATACCACTGGCCAGGTAATTAGCATAGTCTGCATACCAAGGCGCTTCCTGATGAGTGGTAACGAGCAACTACTCATCTGGAAAGGTTTCCAGAATTTCCTCCACTTCTACTACATTTTCAGCTCCTTCAAGTCGTGATAGGTGATCAGCGACTTGATTTTCAGTGCCCTTACGGTCACGAATTTCAAGATCGAACTCTTGCAGTAGCAACACCCAAGGAATCAGGCGCGGCTTAGAGTCCTTCTTTTCAATTAAGTATCTAAGAGCTGCATGGTCAGAGTATACGATTACCTTGGATCCTATTAGATAGGACCGAAACTTGTCAAAAGCAAATACCACAGCTAGCATCTCCTTCTCTGTCACTGTGTAGTTCAACTGGGCTCCACTCAGCGTCCTACTAGCATAGTAAATTGGGTGCATTAGTTTGTCCTTCGCTGGCCCAGCCACTGCCCCCACCGCGTAGTCACTGGCATCACACATCAATTCGAACGGTTGCTCCCAGTCGGGGGCAACGATTATGGGTGCTGTGACCAGCCTTTGCTTCAACTCCTCAAAAGCTACCCTGCATTCATCAGAAAATACAAAAGGGTGATCTTTTTCTAACAACTTACAGAGAGGGTTGGCAATTTTGGAGAAGTCCTTAATGAACCTCCGGTAGAATCCGACATGTCCAAGAAAGCTTCTTATGGCTTTGACTGAAGTTGGCGGCGGCAGC
>NW_017699725.1:0-2374 GCF_001879085.1 Nicotiana attenuata | reverse complement strand
CCTTGCCTAATAATGAAGCTAGGAGTGTGGTGGCTTTTCTTAAAAAGAGTATCTTCACAAGGTTTGGTACACCCCGGGCAATCATTAGTGATGGTGGATCGCACTTTTGTAATAGAGCTTTTGATACCTTGCTCTCCAAGTATGGTGTCAACCATAAAGTCTCTACACCTTACCATCCGCAATCAAGTTGTCAAGTTGAAGTATCAAATAGAGAAATCAAGAGCATCCTGTCAAAAACTGTCAATGCTAATAGGACCGATTGGTCTAAAAAGTTAGATGATGCTTTATGGGCCTACCGGACCGCGTACAAGACCCCAATTGGTATGTCGCCGTACCGGTTGGTGTTTGGGAAAGCATGTCACCTACCAGTGGAATTGGAGAATAAGGCTATGTGGGCCTTGAGGAAGCTTAATCTTGAGTGGGATGTTGCGGCCAATCTTCGTGTTGAACAACTCAATGAACTTGATGAATTTCGGTTCCATACATACTCTAGTTCGTCCTTGTATAAGGACAAAGATGAAGTACCTTCATGACAAATATGCTCGTGGAAAGGAGTTCAAAGTTGGTGATTTGGTCCTCTTGTTCAACTCCCGTCTAAGGTTGTTTCCCAGAAAGCTGAAATCAAAGTGGAGTAGGCCATTTGAAGTTGTATGTGTAACCCCATTTGGTGCTCTAGATTTGAAAAACAAAAGTGGTGAAGTCTTTATGGTGAATGGGCACCGTGTCAAGCATTATCTTGGGAAGTTTGATGATAGCCACGTGGTGGCTGTGGTTCATTTGAAATGATGTGATGGTAACCCGCGTCGTGCCGCAACGTTAAATCAGGCGCTTCTTGGGAGGCAACCCATGTATTTTTCTTTTTCTTTTCCTTGATTTTCTTGGTAGTTAGGATTGAATTTTGAGCTAATTGGTTGTGAGATGTTGCAGGGATTGAGTTGATGCAGTGCAGGGCATAAGTGCAAAAATGTCAAGTCTCTGAAGTTTCCAGTGTGGTCGCACGACCATTTTTGTGCGGTCCGCACTGGTGTGAGCAAGAAATGATGACTCTCTGAAGTTTGCCACCGCAGCCGCATTCCATTTTGTGCGGACCGCGGTGGACCTCCGCGGCAGCAGAGGTTGCCTTCTCAGACTTCTGCTGAACAAACTCAGCGCGGTCCGCGGTCCGTTTTGTGCGGCTGCACTGGTGGGTAAGACTGGGTCCCACACCTTTTTCTATAAATAGACCTCAAGGGTCTCCTTTTACCCTTTTCAAACCCTAAACTCTCAGAGCTCCTTTTTACTATTCATCCTCTCTTTTTCATGCAATTCTTTGCTTAGATTGATCACTTGCATTCCATCTTCACATCTGGTAACATTTCATCCATTTTTCTTTGTTTAATTTTGTAGCTTCATTTTGTTTTCATGACCAGTAGCCCATAGCTTCTTCTTTTTCTCATTTTTCTCTATTTGATTAGCTTAGGATAGTTTTAAATACTGGTCTTTGTGTGATTGATGTGCATAATGAGTGGGAAATTGTGTAGGGACAAAGTAGGTGATGATTTTGAACAAAATTGCAACAAAAACTTAAACCCTAACTCAGTGCCCTAAATCAGCACCCTTCGCGGACCGCGGTCACTTTTGTGCGGTCCATGGTGCTTATGTTCTGAGAAATGTCCTGTGCCAGCGCGGCCGTATTGCACTTTGTGGGGTCCGTGCTGACCCACCGCGACCGCGATACCATTTTGTGCGGGCCGCGGTGGTGAGGTTCAGAGAGCTAACCTTGGGGGCTTTAAACCTGTGCGGACCGCGGTCATTTCTGTGCGGTCCGCGGTGGCTTCAGCGCGGCCGCACTGCCATTTTGTGCGGTCCGCACTGTCCTGTTCTAGCAACTGTTTCTGCAACTGCTGAGCTTCTGTTCTGCAATTCATTCTGCATCTGTTTCACTGCCTGTGCTTAGACTAACAAAGCTAGATGTGTGTGTTTGCAGACAATGGTTAGACAACAAGGAGGCAAGGGAACAAAACAACTCGGGAGAGGTGGTTCCTCCCGAGGGGGCAAGGGAAAGAGAGTGGTAAAACTCACTCCCCAAGCTCGGGAAAACATCAAAAAGACCCGGAAGTTGATAAAAGCTGCAGATAAAGCTGCTTCCCATTCTTCCGGGAGTGAGTATATGCCATCCCAGGACATCTCCTCAGACTCAGTCCCTACTCACATCACCACCGACTTCCAACTGACTGATACTCCTCCAGCATCACCCACTATCAAGAGGCCGGTGAATGTAGTTTCTGATTCTTCTGAGGGGTCGAAAGCAGGTAGTGAAGACGACTCCACCTCCCCCACAGCTTCATTATCTGGGGAGAGTGCAGGCGGAAATGAGGAGGAGGTACAGGGTGCT
>NW_017699724.1:0-2374 GCF_001879085.1 Nicotiana attenuata | reverse complement strand
ATGGACCCCCACGCTCGACATGCATCATGCGTCTCACCTCAACATAGCACTACGTTGTGCAAATCCGGGGTTTCAAACCCTCAAGACATCGTTTATAACCATTACTCACCTCAAGCCGGCCGAAGTCCTAGCTCGCTATGCCCTTGCCTTGCAAATCAACCTCCTCGCGTGTCGAATCTGGCAAAAACCACAACGAATACGTTACAATAGGCTAAGGTAATATAACCCAATCGAAAAGACTCGAAAAATATCGAAATTCACGAAGTTGACAAAACCCGAGCCCCGGATCCACTTCTCGAAAATTCAAAAAATTAACATCACCGGATTCCTTATCTCGCCACGAGTCTATACATATCAAAATTACCAATATCGGAGTCCATTTGACCCCTCAAATTCCACTTTGAAATATCAAATTCCCAAGCCCTAGCTTTACCCTCTTTTGATGAATTTCCACAAATTTCAATGCAAATTCTACCATTAATTCATGTATTTAGGCCAAGGAACTCACCTCCAATCACACCTAGTCGAAATCCCCTTCAAATTCCGTCCAAGAGCTCTCAAGGTCGATCAAAAATGGTGGAAATGGACTTAAGCTCGCGGAACAAAATAAACTTTAAAACCCTTCTGAGAATAGTGATTTTCGCATCTGCGGTTCCTTTACCGCATTTGCGGCTACCGCTTCTGAGGTTATAATTCCGCTTCTGCGGATCTTCATTAAACAACCGACCGCTTCTGCGGTCCCTTGTCCGCATATGAGGACCCCGCTTCTGCGGTTACTTGTCCGCTTCTGCGAAAGCACCAAGGCCTCACCTTTACGCACCTGCGACTATTCTACCGCATCTGCGGCCTCGCAGATGCGGCTTCCCTACCGCATCTGCAGATCCTTCCATCCAGGCCAATGACCGCACCTGCGATCTTTCTTCCGCACCTGCGCAACCGCATCTGCGGTTCCTTTTCCGCAGATGCGGAAATACCAGAAACCAGGCATACCAGCAATCTCATAAGTCCAAATTTCATCCTGATGGCTATCCAAAATGACCCCGAGGCCCCCGGGACCTCAACCAAAAGTGCTAATCCATCTTATAACATCATTCAAACTTGCTCCAATCATCAAAATACCACAATTAACACCAAAACCCACAAATTACATCGGATTCAAGCCTAAGTTCTTCCAAAACTTCCGAATTACACATTTGATAAAAAAACCCTACCAAAACACCTCCGAATGATCTGAAATTTTGCACACGTATCCAAAATCTCCTAACAAAGCTACAGCAACTCTCGGAATCCCATTCCGACCCTCGGATTACAATCTCACCTAACAACCGGAATTCGCCAAAATACTAACTTCGCCAATTCAAGCCTAATTCTACACCGGACCTCCGAAACCAATTCCGATCACGCTCCTAAGTCACAAATCATCCCCGAAGCTAACCGAATCACCGAAAATCACATCCGAGCCCTCTAACTCATAAGTCAACATCCGGTTGACTTTTCCAAGGCAAACCTTCCTTAAAGAGACTATGTGTATCATTTCCATCCAAAACCAATCCAAATCGACTCATTCACTCAAGACTCTTATAGTAAAACATAAGGAAGCAGAAAATGGGGAAAATGGGGCGGTAACTCACGTGACGATGGGCCGGGTCGTCACATCCTCCCCAACTAAAATAAACGCTCGTCCTCGAGCGAGTCAAGAAACATACCTGAAGTCTCAAACAGTTGAGGATATCTGCTCCGCATCTCTCGCTCGATCTCCCAAGTAGCCTCCTCCATAGGCCGACCTCTCCACTGCACTTTTACTGAAGCTATATCCTTTGATCTCAACTTTCGAACCTGACGACCCAAAATAGCCACTGGCTCCACATCATAGGTCAAATCATCATCCAACTGAACAGTGCTGAAATCCAATACATGAGACGGGTCCCCAACATACTTCCGGAGCATAGAAACATGAAATACCGGATGCACGCCTGACAAGCTAGGTGGTAAGGCAAGCTCATAAGCCACCTCCCCAATCCTCCTAAGTACCTCAAAAGGTCCAATGAACCGCGGACTCAGCTTCCCTTTCTTCCCAAACCGCATAACACCCTTCATGGGCGAAACCTTCAGCAAGACCTTCTCACCCACCATATATGACACATCCCAAACCGACCGGTCCGCATAACTCTTCTGACGCGACTGTGCTGTACGAAGCCTCTCCTGAATCAGCTTTACCTTCTCTAAGGCATCCCGAACCATCTCTGTCCCCAATAACCTAGCCTCGCCGGGCTCGAACCATTCCACCGGAGACCTACACCGCCTCCCATGCAACGCCTCATACGGAGCCATCTGAATGCTCGACTAATAACTGTTGTTGTAGGCAAACTCTGTA
>NW_017699723.1:0-2375 GCF_001879085.1 Nicotiana attenuata | reverse complement strand
CCCTACAATTTCGCCGATGTATTCTCTACTGATCGTGAGCTCTTTAGGTGCCGTAATTCTCTCTCGAGCAACTACAATAATTTACTAGACATATTCTCTCGAACTACGCTAGTTGGCTTCATCTAACCGCTCACTATGACCACGTCAAGGCTTTGTTATTTCTAAACCTACCTTTAAACCCAATGTATTGATTTCTCACATACGTTAGGAGTGACGTTGTTCAACAACTGCCTAAATATGTACTCTCTCTCAAGCAGTACATACTAAATAGGCACAGTCAATTGATGGCTATTCAATCAACAACAACAAACACGTAGTTGAACAAGTAGAGAAATCCAATGGCTCAATTATATAAAAACATAACAAGAATTTATCATACAAAAGGTTCCATCAAAATCCTAGAAAACGAATTAGCTATTCATAATAGTATGCAAAAACACAATACTAGAATTCATAACCAATAATGGAAATAGGAAGAAGGAAGGAAACTCGTAGAAGAATTCCCCGCCTTGCTCCTATTGTGTTCTTGCCTCCTTAGTTCGAATCTCCGGTCTCCTTAGCCTCCTTAGGTCTAAATTATGTCAAAAGTGTGTCCTCCCTAAAAATACCGTTTTTCCATGTATATATACCAAGTAGGATCCGGCCCAAACAATTATACCTTCTCCTACGCGAAAAAGGACAATATTTCACGTCTGGACTGCCGCGGCCGCGGTCAACCGCGGTACGGACGCGGTACATTGCAAGGCTACTGCCTCAGCCCGCCTCAGGTCCGCGGTCGCGATTTCGACCGCGTTTTGCACCCTGTTCCGTTTGGAATTTGGAAAAACGTAAGACATGAAAGTTGTATCCCTTTGAATTAACTTTCCAACTATATATTGTGGAGCCCAAATAGAGCTCTTAGCAGAAAGTTATGTGCATTTTACTAGACAGTGCGCAATATGCCTACTCGATTCTTTGTTTTGTTGCTCTATCATCTGTTGATCCCCGAATACGATCCCGGCTTAATTCCTTGAGCTTTTACTCAGACTTCAAAGCTCCAAATAACTTGAATTCATTCCATAACATCTATATAGCTCGGAATCACTCCTACAAGGCATAAAACACACCGTTAGTGCAAAACACTAGCGATTAAAGCGCAAACTCAACTAAAGTGCAGTAAATTAGAGTGTAATAATCGACTAAAATGCGCAATTATAGCCTATCATCAACACCCCACACTTAAACCATTGCTCGTTCTCGAGCAATCAAACTACACTTTGTTATAGACACGACCTTTTTAAACAATTCTCCTAACTCATCACACCATGAGTATTTAAAATAGACTAAGCACAAAAGCGTAACATCTTCACCTCAAGATTTGACTCACAAGTACCACGCATTATTCACAACTCACCTACTTACTCTAACATAGAGGTCACTGACATTACCTTTCCTTCATGAAATAAGTGCCCTCACACAACAAAAGAGAGTAGTTCCACACAATAAAATTTAAGAACACTTAGGAACTCAAGATAGAAAGAATTCACTCACTCTCAGAAATAACATTCATATGCCACAAAAGATGCATCATAAGCTTGCCCGTAGTGTACTACTCCACTAATCGAGCTCATTCAATCTAGGATCAATTAGGACTTTATTTGGTTGTAATGTTGGCTATGGGACGGGTAGGATACATTTAGATATATGAGTGACTACACCTCCTTAAGCACTTTAATACATATACTTTAACATTCAAACCCAATACGTATGCCAAACCAAAACTCCACCTTCACATCAATGTATATTACCCCATTCCTCTTTAAGCACACTTACATCAAGAGCCACCACTTATCAAGGAATTTTTTTTCACAACAATCCAACTATTTTTTTTTTCAATTCAAGTGGCTCTTACTTTTTTCAAAACAGCGCACCTTTCTCCTTATTTCATTAGTTCCACTCAAAAGCCAAACCAACCACCCCACACTTTAACTTTTACACAGTTCATAATAATTCAAGTGCTCATGAGAGGTTAAAAGGTTAAAACAAATGATTAATTCAAACAAATGGGTAAGCCTTGTAATGTGGTTGCCAAAGAAACAAGATTACAGGCTCAAAGGAGTTCACTACGATACATAACAATTAGGTGGGTAAAATATACATATCTGGCTCAACAAAGAAACGCCTATATCACTTCCAAGACTGAACAAAACTACTATTTCGCTTTGCAAACACACAGGGCAAGTTCTAGGCATCAAATGCAATGCACAGAATATAACAAATCCTTACACACACATGGCACATAACTCACTCAGGATTGGTTTCATCAAGACACTCTAGTCAAAGCAGTTAAGCAAATTTAAGATCATAAAATTTAAGGTACTTATACAAGAGTCAAA
>NW_017699722.1:0-2375 GCF_001879085.1 Nicotiana attenuata | reverse complement strand
TTGCTAACTATTTCTCCTACCTTGATTGATGCTCTCTCCTTTGCTAGCTTCTCATTTGATTTATCCTCACTAGCCCTGATCATCATTACGGTTTGTGACGGCTTCTTATGCTCTCCCTTTTGGACTAGCTCGATCATATGGGTCTCGTGATGAGTTGGTAATGTATTTTGGGTGATGTTTGGCATTTCTGGAGCTTGTACCTCAATCCGGCGGGTATCAATGAGCTCTTGGATAGCCGTTTTCAAGTGCCAACATTTTTCTGTGTCATGTCCCGGCGCACCTGAGCAATACTCACAACTTACAGAGTGGTCCAGATTCCGTGGGGGAGGATTTGGCAATTTGGGTTCGATCGGGTTCAATATGCCCAACTGTCTTAGTCTGTGGTACATGCTAGTGTAAGATTCACCCAAGGGAGTGAAAGTCTTCTTCCTTTGCAACCTGTCATTCTTAAAGGCGGGATTGGGTTGAAAACCGGTTCCAGCAGGATTTCTGTTGGTTCTTGGGGGTGGGTAGGTGTTTTGAGATGAGTAAGTATTTTGTGGAGTGGGTGCGCGCCATTGTGCATAAGTAGGAGGTTGGGGGGTATGTTTGGGCATGGTGGACAGAGAAATGGGGAGCGGAAGGTGGGTAATAATGCTGCGGTGGGCCATATGGGGTATGTGGGTAGGTTTGGGGGTGAGGGCGAGGTTGGTGATAATATGGTGACGGACCCCTGGACCAAGCTCTTGATTCCAATACTGCCACCTCTTCTTTCTTCTTCTTTCCCAATACACCTCCGGTGCCGCTCTGAATAGCCTGAGTAGTTTCTTTGATTGCTGAATAGCTCATAATCTTGTTAGACTTGAGACCCTCTTCCACCATACTTCCCATTTTCACGACCTCATTGAAAGTTTTCCCCACTGCGGACACCAGATGACCATAATAGGTTGGCTCCAAAGCCTGAAGGAAATAATCAACCATCTCATTCTCTTTCATTGGAGGATCGACTCTTGCTGCCTGCTCTCTCCACCGGAAACCATACTCTCTAAAGCTTTCTCCGGGCTTCTTCTCTATTTTAGTTAGCGACAGACGATCTGGGACAATTTCGAGATTGTACTGAAAATGACATGCAAATGCTTGAGCCAAGTCGTCCCAGGTGTACCATCGGGCATGGTCCTGTCGTGTGTACCACTCCAACGCTGCTCTACTTAGACTTTGACTAAAGTAAGCCATTAATAGCTCATCTTTTCCCCCAGCTCCTCTCATCTTGCTGCAGAATCCTCTTAAGTGGGCCACCGGATCACCATGGCCATCATATAAGTCAAATTTGGGTAACTTGAATCCCGCTGGCAACTGGACGTCAGGAAACAGGCACAGATCCTTATAAGCTACACTCACTGGTCCTCCAAGCCCCTGCATATTTCGGAATGACTGTTCTAGGCTCTTGACCTTCCGGATCATTTCATCTTGCTCAGGGTTTTTGGGAGGCTTTTCTTCTTCTGCTGAGATATCAAGGCGGGGATTTTAAGGGTATGGTTCTGGGGGTTTGAAAGTGGCTTCGGGTGGGTAGTACTGGTTATCATGAGTTTGGAACACAGGTTCGCTAGATGACCTGTGTAGCGTGGCAGGTGGGGGAGCCACGAACACTGGAGCGATGGGTGGTGGAGGAAATGGGATTTGTTTGGGTGGTGGGGGTGGTGGTGTCTGAGAGGTGGTTCTGTAGTACTGCTGGTAAGTAGGGAAAGCCGGAGATGAGTTCACTGTGGGAGGATCTTGAGGCCGAGCTAGTGGTGGGAGGTAAGTGGGGTTAGCAGGATAGGCTGGTGGTGGATGTCCCTTCGACCAGGCCTGGTACATTTCGGCCATTTGTTGTTTCAGTTTATACATCTCCTCCTTCATTGCGTTAACGTCCACTACTTCCTCCTCCCTAGATGGGTCGACAATGCTTGCTTCTAACTCCTGATTGACCATGTTTGACTTGTCCTTAGAGCGGTATTGTAGGGATGGGTTGCCAGAATGCCAGTCAACTTAACCACTTGCCTGGACTCATCAACAACAACTTTGTTAGCGGTTAGGGCATTAACAGATAGATAACCGCACATTGAGGGGTGAATGCACCTAAGCAATTAACCATTTCTATGATGCCTTTGCTTGGGTTGCATGCGTCATCCCGGCTTGCCAATTGTAAGCTTTCTCTTCTCTTTTCTTTTTCCTTTGCTCCTTGGTTTTCCTTGTTCCTAACTGCTGTTTCCTCAAAATTATTTTTCCACTCTTATCTTTCCTTTTCTTGCCCTCTTTTTATCCTTGTTTTCTTTTCCTCTTTTGTTTTTCTTTCCTTTCTTGTTTTTTCCACCTTTTATTATTACGGTCGAATCCTATGGAGATTGTGAATCAGA
>NW_017699721.1:0-2376 GCF_001879085.1 Nicotiana attenuata | reverse complement strand
GTGACTCCGTTGTGAACTTGAACTTGAAAACAAAAATGGTGAGATCTTCAGGGTTAATGGGCACAGAGTCAAGCACTACCTTGGCAAGATTAATGATAGCCATGTGGTGGCAATGATCCATCTAAAGTGATTTGATGGTAACCTGCATCGTGCCGCGACGTTAAATCAGGCACTTCTTGGGAGGTAACCCATGTGTCTTTCTTTTTGTTTTTCTTTCATTTTCTTTTTAGTGTAGGATTTGCTTTTAGACTAACTGGTTTTGAGATGTGTGTAGGGTTGTTTTGATGCAGTGCAGGACCAAGTTGGAAAAATGTGCACTCTCTGAAGTTTGCACTGCGGCCGCATTGCATTTTTCGCTGCCGCAATGGCCTTATTGTGGGGGAAAAATTTCAATGCGGTCCGCAGTGGTGCATAGTTGCAAATGGGCATTCTCTGAAGTTTGTCACTGCAGCCGCACTGCATTTCTTGCGGTCCACGGTGACCTACCGCGGCCGCGGAGCTATTCTTGCGGTCCACAGTGATGTTTTCCTAAATGCTGCATGTGATAAACCACCGCGGTCCGCGGTGCATTTTTTACGGCCATAGTGGGGGTAAGTACAGTGGGTCCCAGATCTTTTTTCTATAAATAGAACCTCAGGGCTTCATTTACTCTTTTGCTCTCTCAATAGTAAGAAAATCACTGTTCATCAAGCCCTAACTGTGCAAATTCAATCTCCAATCTTCATTCATCTTTACTGCATCTCATTACTAGTACTTTTAATCCTTCCCTAGTTTTTAACTTACTTTTATTTTCTTTTAATTATTTAGTTGTACTTCTTTTTCTTTCAATTTTTAGCGTAGGGTTACATCATGCCATTTAGATTAGAGTTTAGAGAAAAGTGATGATTAAATACCTAGGGGCTTGATTATATGTGAATTTAAGCTAAAAATGAGAAAAACATTGAAACTCTAGGTTGGTATTGCTGAGTGAAGTTTACCACGGACCGCGGTGGATTTTATGCGGTCTGCGGTGCCTCTTTGTGTCCGCAGTGGCTTTTATGGGGTCCGCGGCGATGAACTTCAGAGAATGGGTAGTCTGAACCCCACCTCACTGCGGACCGGGGTACCATTTTGTGCAGTCCGCAGTGGTTCCTTTGTGGCCACACTGCATTTTATGCAGTCCGCAATAACTGTTTTCATGCTTAATCTTCACTGATTCTTCTTTAACTATGATACTAACAAGCTTTAACTGAATTCCACTTGCAGACAATGGTTAAATCCCGAGGTGGTGGTGAAAAACAAAAGGGAAAAGCTGAGTCCTCCCGGGGTAGGGGATGGGGTACGATTAAATTGACCCCGCAAGTTCGAAAAGCAATTGGAGAAACCAGGAAATTAATCAAAGCTACAGATAGAGCTGCTTCCCATTCAGATGGAAGTGAGTATGTACCCTCCCGGGAGGCATCTGAGTCTGATTCAGTGCCGGAGTACATTCCTGATTTCCCGGAGAGGTTGAGATTGAGAGATGAACCTACCCCTCAGGGCTCTCCCACTGCTCGAGCTTCGGTTCAAATTTCTTCTGAGTCGTCTGAGGGCTCAGCTGAGAGCGGTAACAGTGCCTCTTATACCTCACCCACAGCTTCAACACCTGGTGAGGATCCCATAGAAGAAGAAGAAGGAGGGGGTGTGCCCCAAGTAGGAGGGGTGGAGAGAACCAGGAAACCGGAGGCTTGGCAATATAGGTTTGTTAGTGAATTAGCATACCACAAGTTCAGAGAATGGTGGCCCGAGAGGAAGTTGATTCTTGAACGGACATTCATTGATAGGGACCTTTTGCCTCACAACCCTAATATGAGAAGGAAATTCAGAGAGAGAGTGGGCTGGGACTATTTCACAAGCAACGTTGAGGATGCAAATGAGCACTTAGTTAAGGAGTTCTACACTAATGTTGCCCACATCAAAAAGGGCACTAAAGTGACTAAGGTGCGAAACTTGACAGTGAAGTTTGATGGGAAGACAACCAATGACTACCTGGGCTTTATGGAGGAAGATGAATCACTGTATTTAGAGAAGGTAACATTGGGCGAGGCAGCCCGTTCGTGGTTGGCAGAATACCTGGCAATCCCGGGTACCACCCCAGCATGGTTGACAGCAGGAGTCCAAATTTTGAGGAGGACTCTAAACTTCGAAGCAAAGGGTTGGGAGACGTTCGTATGCAGCAGGTTGGATCCCACTACTCATGAGAACTCTCTGCCTATCTCTCGGGCAATCTTGGTGGCTTCTATCATGGCGGGGTACCCGATCAACGTCGGGAATGTGATGTCTAGGGTGATCACACGGGTGGTCAATGAAGGTGATAGATCATATCCCTTCCCACATTTCCTGACTATGTACCTTAAT
>NW_017699720.1:0-2376 GCF_001879085.1 Nicotiana attenuata | reverse complement strand
AAACTGAGTCTGAGTAATCGATTTGGTTTTGGATTGCATTGGTGCTTGAAATTGTTGGTGTTTTGGTTCATTGCTGGAGTTTCAAACCTATTCCTGAACTTGCTGTGTTGATTGAGTTATTACTGGATTTCAACTTCTTCCTGGGCTGCTGTTGCAAACTATCACTGCTACTGATCTTTTCCTTTTCTTATTTGCAATTACCAGGTACACATTTGAATCTACCCTGCTGTAACATTAAGCTTGAAATGGAATACAAATGTTCATCTGTTTGATCTTGAAGTGTGTTGCTTGGACTGTGGTGTACTGATAGCTAAATAGGCGTTAGATTTAATCAGCACAGTGTCGAATCAATTTTGTATGTGTGTAAATACTGGACTGTTAACTGGACTGTATAACTGGACTATTCGTATGGACTGTGCAATGAGATTTAGTTCTGAGTATAGCAGTTCACATGTTAGAATCTAATGTCTACTTTCTGCAGTTAATGATAGGATTAGACTGTTTCGATTTTTATTTCATGTCAATAGGACTGCCTATTGCAGTTATTTGTATGAACAAGTGCAATAAGGTAATGTAACACATTAGCCTGATAAGTTGAAGTCAGAATAGAATAAGGATTTGAACCTCTTAAGTTTGATACCTCCATATTATTAATAATCACCTTAGTCTAGTTATCCCGTATATATTTCTGAAATTAGTTGCAGCCAGTAGTGGATACAATTGAACAACTTGAAATAGGTTCATTAGTATTTTTCCATGTGAATTCGCTTAAGTTCCAGTATTAATAGTTGCTAACAGACATTAGCTTAAATAGTCACCATCAAACATGCATGAAATAAATAATGAGTTAAATGAAGTAAGTATAAAACCAGCAAAATAATTGCCTGATTTACTGATGCATTGGTATAATTCTCTAGTACACATATGAATCGCATTCTAACGTGATCCAGAGCTGCTCGATAAGCTGAACTGGACGGGCCATCTGGGCCTGTTCTCATTGGATGAAGCCCATGCCCAGGCAGCCTTTCCCGTTATCACAAGCAGCACTGAAATGGCATTGGGCCGAAACTAAAGCCCAATTTTATCCAGAAAATTTACTGACCCTTGAACAATAATGCTGAAAGGTCATTTATTGTCGGCACAGAATATAGAAAGGTTATAGCCACTTTAGGGTTCCCTTTAAAATAAATGATAGACGAGACGAGCCTCGCCAAATAAAACACACAAATTGCGGGGCCCTCATTAATTGCTTATATCAAAATATTTAGATTTCGGGATGGGCCATTTAGCGAATTTCATGCCCCCCCCCCACATAGTTAATAAACACGTAGCTACTTTAGGCGCGCATTTTAAATAAAATCACCTTCCTAAACACGGATGCACATTTATGTGACCCAAATCCCAATCTCAACGAGGTCGAAATGTGTTAACAATCACGGGTGCACTGGTGCGACGTGGTTTGAGGCGCATGTCCACGACGTTGCAATTCGTTTAAAAATCGAATAAATAAAATAAAAGCGGTCTACTAATAAAAGCACATAAGCTAGAACGTATTTCAAAATCAGATAAAATCAAATACAACAGTTGAGCGACCGTGCTAGAACCACGGAACCCGGGAATGCCTAACACCTTCTCCCGGGTTAACAGAATTCCTTACCCGGATTTCTGGTTCGCTGACTGTTAACAGAGTCATAATTTTCTCGGTTCGGGATTCAACAGGTGACTTGGGACACCATTAATCTCCCAAGTGGCGACTCTGAATTTTAATAATAAATCCCGTTCCGATTGTCCTTTAAGTGGAAAAGCTCCTATACACCCTTTGCGGGGTGTAGTAAATAAAAAGGAGGTGTGACAACAGCCACCTCTTCACCAATAAATGTAGCCATGAACTTTCCAAATTACCTTGAAAGCACTGCCTTGCAAACTTGGACGAAATCAGTTTCTTTCTCGTACAAATCAGCAGCCGAGCCAGCAGCAAAATCAACAGCGAATGACTATTTTAACACCTGAAATCAGTCCGAAAACTAATCAACGACGAGGTGTTGTTGTACGAGTAGGAGGGTCTGTCGAGGTTGAGTCTCCGGCGAGCCGAGTTGTAATCTTGTTGTTTGGAGGTTGAGGTCAGTGTTAAGCCATTTGCCTTCTCTGCTTCGTAAACTCTACTGGTATTTTATTTTTCCTTTCATTCTTTAATTTAATCCATACCTATTTTGTGAGCTTCTGCTGAAAGGAACAGTCAATAGTTTATTTAATTTAATGATGTCAACTGTAACGACCCGACCGGTCGTTTTGCCTTTTAGAACCCTGTTCCCCTAAATAAAGCCTCATGTACTTACTTTAACTAATTT
The DNA here is from genome assembly GCF_001879085.1 of Nicotiana attenuata. Classification (NCBI taxonomy): domain Eukaryota; kingdom Viridiplantae; phylum Streptophyta; class Magnoliopsida; order Solanales; family Solanaceae; genus Nicotiana; species Nicotiana attenuata. The sequence goes on along the minus strand of NW_017699720.1, from coordinate 28 downwards.
ACGACTTGCGGGGGGCGATTGGTTCGGG
>NW_017699719.1:0-2377 GCF_001879085.1 Nicotiana attenuata | reverse complement strand
GATGAGAGGGGGTCTTCCAGGGTTTTTGCTAGGTTCAAAGAGAAGATGATGAAATTCGGCTGGGTGGGGGCGGGGTTCTAGGGTTCTTTTAAGGTGCTGAAGGGTGTTTTTTTAAGTTAAGGGAGGTATGGGCTTAGAAATTATGGGTTAGGTCCGAATTGGGCCAAATTTTGGCCAAATTTACCTTTAAAAGTGGGCCTTTAACTCTACTAGACTAAAAATATTAATTCCTAAAACAATAACTATAAAATTATGAAATAATTCCTAATTAAAATAAATTACTAGAATAAAACTAAATACTAAAAATGAAATTATTTTTGTATATTTTTTAATTTTATGAAAGGTAGATGAACTAAAAGTAAGTAAATAAAATATTAAATAGCTAAATAAGAGAAAATATTTTTTGTAATTTTCATTTTTGTGATAAATAAAGTAAAATAGTCAAAACTAGTTGAAATAACTGTGTTAGACCGAAACTAAATGCTAAAATGTGTAAAATCTTGGGGAGGGTCAAAAATTACATGTCTACAGTTGCCTCTCTTTGACTGGAAATGCGAAGAGTTTTCGGACAAAGAACGACGAGACAGGTTTTTTGACCCGACCCTTATTTAGAGAGGCCAAAAACTAAAAGAGAGGTGAATGTGACCGAGCCCTGGTATCTGAGCTGCCTACATATCATTGGCTATAAAGGAATCAGGCCATAAGTAGTTCAGAAGTAGGAACAGTGATGGAGTGTACCGAGGTGGAGAGCCGATTGAGGTGCCGTCGAGGTTCCGGTCCGCGGTTCCTGCCATTACATAAAAAATAAAAGGAAAATTACAGCAAAAATAAAAGAAAAGTACAAGATCCTATCTACTCCTTGTCTTGAATCTTTCTTGAATCTCCACTTGCTCCTTCAACATGAAACTGAAAATTCACCCTATTCTTCAGGCGAGCATCGTGCTGACTTGAATTTGAAGAAAACTGGAAGTTGACCCCGTTCTTCAGGCGGGCACCCTACTGCTTGCACTTGAAATAACTTGAACTTGGAGTAGACTTGAGCTTGCAAACCTTGTACTTCAAGCGGCTCGTGCTACTTCCGATTTGACTAAAAGACTGGAGGTTGACCCTATTCTTCAGGCGGGTTCCTACTGTTTCTGACTTAAACTTGAAACTAAAAATTGACCCTGTTCTTCAGGAGGGATTCTCCTGATGCTTCTTGAACTTGGAAATTGAAAGTTGACCCTGTTCTTCAGGCGGGATTCTCCTAATGACTCTTGAACTTGAAACTGAAACCTCAACACTAACCCTGTTCTTCAAGTGGGCTCCTAATGCCTCTCTGACTTGAACTTGTAAACCGAAAGTTGACCCTGTTCTTCAGGCGGGATTCTCCTGATGCTTCTTGAACTCAAAAATTAAAAATTGACTCTGTTCTTCAAGTGGACTCCTGATGCCTCTCTAGCTTGAAATTGTAAACTGAAAGTTGACCTTGTTCTTCAGGCGGGATTCTCCTGACGCTTCTCTAACTTGAAATTGAAAGTTGACCCTGTTCTCTAGGCGGGCTCCTGATGCCTCTCCGACTTGAATCTTGAAAATTGAAAGTTGACCCTGTTCTTCAGGCGGGCTCCTGTTGTCTTTGACTTGGACCTAAAACCGATTTCTGAAATGTTGCCCCTCGTTCTCCAGGTGGATGCTTGCAATCAAAACAAATAACACGAACAACATTTTTCTGCCCCAGTTTGCACCGGGAAGATTTATGAATTGTTAGCAAAACTGTGAATCACCTATGCTATTGATGAAAGATGCAATGGTGAAAGTAAAACTAAAAACTCAACTAGGATGTGTGTCTCCTGTGAGATTGAGCTTAATAAAACTATAAACTGAGCTTAATTAAACTAAAACTTGACCCTATTCTCCAGGCTGGACCCTCAACTAAAGGAAAACTAAAGATTAACACCTTAAGAAAACTAAAATTGACCCTATTCTACAGGCGGGACCCCTGAACTTAAGAAAAACAAAAGATTATTAACTTAAGGAAACTAAAAACTAACCCTATTCTCCAGGAGGGATCCCTGAACTCAAGGAAAACTAAAGACTAACCACTTAAGAAAATTAAAAATGACCCTATTCTCCAGGCGGGGCTCCTGAAGTTAAGGAAAGCTAAAGATTAATAATTTAAGGAAATTAAAACTGACCCTATTCTGCAGGCGAGACCCCTGAACTCAAGAAAAACTAGAGATTAACGACTTAAGGAAACTAAAACTGACCTTATTTTTCAGGCGGGACCCCTGAACTCAAGGAAAACTAAAGACTAACCACTTAAGAAAATTAAAAGTGACCCTATTCTCCAGGCGAGGCTCCTGAACTTAAGGAAAGCTAAAGATTAACAACTTAAGAA
>NW_017699718.1:0-2377 GCF_001879085.1 Nicotiana attenuata | reverse complement strand
ATGTATTTTATGTGTGCCTGCGTCGCATGGATGATTCGCGAGCAAGATATGTGTTTATTTATGGAACGGGCCGAACGCCTCGGTGAAAATAGATGCATCTATGGTTCGTGCCGCTCGACCCTCGGCAGTGCACAGTTTACATTCCTGTTGGAGCGGGCCGTCGCCTCAGTGTGATTTGCGCATGTTTATCTGTTCCTTGAAGAATCGTAAATGTGGAATTGGCCCTATGTGGCTTGATATAAACTGATAAGATAATAAAGAATAGACTTTGAAGCCCTTGATTTATTGTTGAAGGTGTTTACCTGATTTCTGGCTTCACAATTAGAACTTCTGTATAAACCCATGATTTTTCCTTGCACTTATAGAATATTGTTAATTGACCTCTAGTGAGTGTCGATGTTGGCCATCTCGTCTCTACCCCTTCGGGATTAGGCGGGATTCTCACTGAGTACACGTTGATTACGTACTCATACTACACTTCTGTGAATTTTTGTTGCACAGGTACATGTACACTTCTAGCAGCCTACTGGGCGTAGCAGCATGGATAATTCTGGGACTAGTAGAGCTGCAGTTTGCGAGGCGACCCGCAGCTAGTGTAGTTCCTTTCTGCTCTTTTATTATTTATTTCCTGTCCACTGTATTTCGGATAGATGTTGTATTTTATCTTACTTATCAGTAGTCGCTCATGCACTTGTGACACCGGGTTCTGGGATGGTTTTTCGAAAGATTTGAATTAATTGACATTGTTTGATTTGAATTGAAGCAAAAACCTCTTATTTATGAAAAATAGAAGGAAATTTCTGGAATTTGATGTATTTTAAAAGAGGATTTTAAATCGGTAATTTAATTGGCTTGCCTGACAGCGGTGTCCGGCGCCACCACGACCCTTAGTGGATTTTGGGTCGTGACAACATGGTATCAGAGCACTAGGTTCCCAGTGTCTCACGAGTCATGATCAAGTCTAGTAGAGTCTCGCGGATCGGTACGGAGACGTCTGTACTTATCCTCGGGAGGCTGCAGGACTGTTAGGAGTACTTCCCTTCTTGATTCCTTATCTTGCGATTCAATTTAATAAGAGGCTTATGCCTTTGTTTCTTTCTTACTCAATCCTATGCGACGCAAATCGCTTGTTATAAATCGAAAATTGAAGAACCGTAATGGTACTACAGTTGTGATACGGGATGTTTCTCCCGGTATAGCTGATCAGATTATTGTCGTCACCTTATAGAAGAATATTTTATTGTTTCAGCCCAGTAGCGGTATTTTCGAGGGCTTTGAGGCTAGGCACAAGTTACCGCAATGCTTATGAATGACTATTCTGCAGTAGTAATATGATGGCAGGGTGTTGCCCACGTGTCAGGGCAGTGACTGATTTCAAGGGAGGTTTACTCAGTGCATAATCAAGAGATTCAGTACGTTATTCCCGGCAGGGGGAAAGGTAATCGAACTAAGGAGGGTCAGGTGGACTGGTGGAAGTAATGAGACTTGGTAATTGCAAGCGTGGTGGAATTATTCTTCTATATTGGGGTACCGTCGTCCTAACTGGACGTATTAAGTTTGTCGGTGTTATGATTTTCTATAATTCGCCTTTGAGGCAAGGTATTGTGAAATAGTATCGGAGATACAACTATCAGATACCGCAAGATGCGGTGGTTCGGGATTGAATCAGTATTTCTAATATTGACGGTTCGAGAAAGATGACCTTCGAAAAGGTTTGGAGTTAGTAGCAAATTGAGGATTCAAGTTCTATGAAGATGAATTTTATTAAGGCAACAACTGAGCAGCAAAAGATGAGAAGGGCCTATGGGAAATGTCAGGCGGAGTTTTAAATTGTTAAAAAGGCCAGGTATATAAAGTAAAGATTAAAGTAGTCGATTAAGGGGATGAGCTCCGCCAAAGTGGGAGAGTGGCGGAGATGCATATGGGCTTGCAGTGGAAGGACCACGTACCTTAAGGAGAGTTTGGAGTGATTTGGGAATATTGGTGCTTGGCTATTGGGGCCTACGGAATTGATTAGAAGTAAGAGCTATCATGCGGCAGGAGATTTAATACAACGAAAAGGAGCCGCTTAAGTGAAGAAGGATGCAGCATAACTTGGAATTGGAAGGATGTTGCCGCGCATGTAAATGATGTCCACAAGGGGTAAAATGGACCTGTGCAACTGGAGTGTGAGCCCAGACCCAGGAAGGGTCATTGATGTCGTAGTAATTGTACCCTGTGCAGCAGTGTTGGAAGATATCGGGGAGAGCCTTCTATAGGTGGGTTAGCCAAGTGAGCAGATTAGCAGTCGCGTGGTTGGCGAGGCTTCTGCGAAGAATCTTATCGGGTATGTAGCGAAAGGATCGATCGTGCAAATGTGGTGGATGATTTAGAGTAT
>NW_017699717.1:0-2377 GCF_001879085.1 Nicotiana attenuata | reverse complement strand
CATCAACACACTCATACGAGCATTCAAGCAAGACAAGATGTGCAAAATTAAGGCATAGATTTACGAGTCCACAAGCGAGCCTAGACGTCACTCTCAAGTTCGTTTTAGTTATTTGCCGGTGTGCACATCAGGGGTTGTATTCTAGCCTTCACCCATCTTAGTCCTAAAACTACAAAAGGAAAATCTACCTAACCCGGTTCAAGAAAAGCCCTTGGAAAAGAACCGTGGTCAAAAGAAAAACCAAGGGGGAAGTATTACACTACCTAGAAGAGAGAAATAAAAAAATAAAAAAAATTCTACATGGACTACTTCCCTCAAGATTACTGTCCAAGTGGTCCGTCCTCAGGAAGAGTCCTCTAACTTGTTTTCAGTTTAAATTAATTCCGACTTTGACCCTCAAAGACCCGTCACAAGTATCCGTCGTTGGGCCAAGTCAGCTACTCCTAATATAAGCACACTCAAATATATACAACAGATCAATCTAATGTTACAGCACAACAACGTTTATATACATTATAACACACAATCAGAGCAAGTCTCCCACCCCAAACTTAAAATCATGGCATCTCCCCATGTCATATCAAGAAAGTAAAGAGCAGAAGGGTCAGAAGACTTCCCTGAGACTCAATCAGAGTCGGAGACGGTACTGGGGTCTACATGGCAAGCTCTCCCCAATGCACGTAACCAGGCCATAAACCGGCTCTCAGATCTAGACTGCCTCTGCGACATGGCATCCATCCGCGTGTGTAGGCCATCCACCGAGGTGCGGAGATCCGCAACCTCTTCCTCCAAGAACGCAGCATAGGCTGGGTGGATTGTGAGCGGGATAGGCCTACTCCAGAATGGGTGCGCCGAGAGGGTCCGGCACTGTCAGTTGACCTCCTGGACGGTGCAAGAGTAACCGGATCATCATCCTCATCATCTATCTCAATTGTTGTACGTGTACCCCGGCCCACTCTGATGCCTGAGGCTCTGAATGCTGCTCTACGGGGCAAGTCTCTATCGGCAGGATTGGTGGGGGTATTTTTCAGCAGGCACAGTGTAGTCACCAAAGAAGGGAAGTAGAATCCCTTTGACAGCAGCGGCCCCCGTAGGACCATTTCATCACTAATTACCCTTGCCGCATCAAAATCCTTCTTCGTCACGAAGCACCATGTCAACAGTGCGCGCTGGAAGTTCACGTCAGTTGTGTTGCTTGAGGGCAGGAACCGGCTGCAGATGACAGTTAACAAACACTTAGCCAAGTGGGTGAATGAGTTGGAGTTCAGGGTGATTTGGTCACGTATCCAGGTTGGTCGCCCCTCTGCGCAGAGTATATCAGTCATGACCTCCCATGTGACCCCTGGCCTATCGTGGTAGTAATCGATGTCACTAGTGAACTGAGGCAGCCGCAACACCTGGCGAATCATGGGAATTGTGGCGCTAACCACCTTGCCTCGCACAATCACCCCTCTACTTAAGTTCAATGGGCAGTTGGTATAAAACTCCCTAACAAGCATCTTGTTGACCAGGGCAGGGTCATCAAATAAGAATTCCATTTCCCTCCTCCGAATTTCTTCATACATCTCTGCCTTTTCTACGCGGAGGGCTGCCCGGTCAAGCGAGATCTCATGGATGAAGTTCTTCGTAGCCTTGGCATGAAAGTCGTCCTCCGCTAGTTTTGATTGGAACCTGGATTCATCATATGTAAGCCGTTGGGATGCGCCTGCCGATCTCCTTTGCCTTTTAGGAGCCATAGTACCTGCAAAGAATTCAGAAGAACCATCAAATATATCCTTCCTGTTCCAGTTGGATGGGTACTCAGACTTCACCACCCAATGGCACCATACACTTGCCCCCATTTATTTCATTCATACAAAGTGCCCATTTCCCACTACTAAGGTGTTCAAGGAGAACAACCTCCACAAAGGCCCCACAATTTGCTTGCAATTTCCGGCATACATCACCCCACACTTACTCCCTCAAATGATTCACATTAAATACAACACCACCATACACCAATTACAACACCGCCATCCACCAAATACAACACCGGCACAACCTAGGTTAGGCATAAAATGCCTCAAAATTGTACAAAAAAGACCCAAGTTTTCGGCCAAAAATGGCCCATCACCAAACTACACCCCAAAAATCTATTCTAGGCCTCCAAGTCATCCAAACAACCCCCACAATTAAAGTATCATAGAGACCCAACCAAATTAGCACTAAACAACCCCACAAGCATCAAATACAACAATAGAATACGTAAAAGAAAGCAAAAACTAAAACTTGAACACTAATCCTAACTAGGGTTTACTAAAACTAACACAAAACTAAATTACACTAGTTAAGAAGAAGAAATAGAGGGGGAAAGAGAAACTTACTTGATGGAAGAGGG
>NW_017699716.1:0-2377 GCF_001879085.1 Nicotiana attenuata | reverse complement strand
CAACCAATACAGACTGAAACGTCATCGGTTACTACCGTTCGGGCTCAGATACCAGTATACATGGAAAGAGTATAATGATTGGTCGCCTCCATGGCATGGACCTTATTACCCTCTTGAGCAACCAGTGCCACATCTGGATCAGGTTTTTCACCCAACTGATACAAGTATGGGGAATTGCAGAAGAAGAAGCATTAGCTGGGCTGAGGAATTTATTCTTGGAGGACGAAGACATGGATTGTAGTGCAATAATTGAGGAGGAGCAGGAAGAAGGCCTCACTATTCGGACTGTGGAGAAAGGAGCTGTTCTCAGGAACTGGACTGCCACACCGTCCCGGGCCCGCCGAATCCCTAGGTAGCTTGGAAGATTTTATTTCTATAGCCATTCTAGGCATCTAAGATTTTCAGTTATTTTGTTTTAAAGACTTACTTGTTTCAAAATAAATGCTCGATTCATCGAGCTGTACTTGTTTGGATGTCTTTCAGTTTTAATCAAATGCATTGCTCTTTATTATTCATTATTATCTTCCAGACTTTTTCTTTTTACAACGTTATTATTACTTTTCCCGATGAACCAGTGACTGTGACATGTAACAAGGCAACGCAATATGAGGATAGTGATTCAGATGAAGAAGATGAAATACCTGCGGAAGTTGTCAGGGAGGTTGAAAACTTTGAGAATAAGCCTAAGTCCAACCTGGACGAAACTGAGACAGTAAACTTTGGGGACGATGAGACCGTCAAGGAGACTCACATCAGCATTCACTTATCACCAACAGAGAAAGAAGAGTACATTCGTTTCTTAAAGGAATATGAGGACATCTTCGCATGGGCGTATGATGACATGACCGGTTTGAGCACATCCATAGTGGCTTACAAGTTGCCTACTAATCCCATGTGTCCGCTGGTGAAGCAGAAACTCAGAAAATTCAAACCAGATATGAGCCTGAAAATCAAGGAGGAAGTTACTAAGCACATCAAAGCCAAAGTCCTCAGGGTAGTTGAATACCCAACCTGGTTAGCCAACAATGTACCAGTTTTGAAGAAAGATGGGAAAGTCAGAGTATGCGTTGACTATCGAGACTTAAACAGGGCAAGCCCCAAGGACGATTTTCCAATGCCAAATATACACATCCTGATCGACAATTGCGCTAAGCATGAACTTCAATCCTTTGTAGATTGCTTCGCATGTTATCACCAGATCTGGATGGATGAAGAAGACGCAGAGAAAACAGCTTTTATTACACCATGGGGGGTATACTGCTACAAGATAATGCCATTTGGACTAAAGAATGCTGGGCTACTTACATGAGAGCCATGACAACCATCTTCCATGATATGATACACAAAGAAATAGAGGTGTATGTGGACGACGAGAGGGCCGCATATCACATAGCAGACTACAGAAAGTTCTTTGACAGGTTAAGGAGGTACAACTTAAAACTGAACCCCGCAAAGTGTGCGTTCGGGGTTCCCACAGGAAAGTTACTAGGATTCATTGTCAGTCGTCGAGGGATCGAGCTAGACCCGTCTAACGTTAAGGCTATTCAAGAGTTACCACCGCCTAAGAGTAAAAAGGACGTGATGAGCTTCCTAGGACGTCCCAACTACATCAGTCGCTTCATAGCACAGTCCACAGTCATATGTGAACCCATCTTTAAGATGCTGAGGAAAGATGTTGAGACAAGCTGGACCGAGGATTATCAAAAAGCTTTCGACAAAATCAAGGAGTACATGTCCACACCACCGGTCTTGGTCCCGCCAGAGCCAGGCAGACATTTGCTGCTCTATCTATCTGTATTAGATAGAGCCTTTGGATGCATCCTGGGACAACATGACGAGATAGGGAGAAAGGAGCAAGCCATATACTACCTAAGTAAGAAATTCACACCTTATGAAGCACGATACTCTCTGTTGGAACGCACCTGCTGTGCTTTGACCTGGACGGCCCAGAAGTTGAGGCATTACTTCTGTGCCTATACCACATACCTCATATCCAGGATGGACCCCCTGAAGTATATATTTCAGAAACCCATGCCAATTGGGAAGTTAGCCAAGTGGCAGATGCTGTTGAGTGAGTTCGATATCGTCTACGTAACTCAAAAGGCGGTCAAAGGACAAGCATTGGCAGACCATCTTGCTGAAAATCTCATGGGAGGAGAATATGAACCCTTGAAAACGTATTTTCCTAATGAAAAGGTGTCATTCGTGGGAGAGGACATTACCGAAGCATACGACGATTGGAGGATGTTCTTTGATGGAGCTGCAAATTTCAAAGGAGTAGGCATTGGAGCGGTTTTGGTATCAGAAATAGGTCAACGTTATCCGATATATGCTAAACCCAGATTTCCCTGCACCACCAACATGGCAGAGTACAAAG
>NW_017699715.1:0-2377 GCF_001879085.1 Nicotiana attenuata | reverse complement strand
GAATGGGGTTTTTAACTGTAATATATGTAATTGTATGTATCTCGGTTGTAGCAATACATGTTAAACTTTGACATTTTAAACCGACTCGGCAGGTAGATCGCTTCCTCCCTCTAGAACTCTTTCTCTCACTCTAAAAGTGAGGTTTGACCAGAGCACCTTGAACATATACTTAGGGCTGGAGGATGTTGAGCCGGTGCAATACATGGAATAGCTGGCTATGGGCGATGCAGCTCGCCCATGGCTAGTTGAGATTCTGGCAGCTTCGGAACCACCACGACTGTGGATCACATCAAGGGTTCCTATTCAGTGGAAAACCCTAATCTTTGAGGCAAAAGGATGGCAGACATTCATGTGTAGTAGACAAGATTCGTGCCAAAATGAAACAGATATTAAAATTTAGCGGACAGTGCTAGTCGCATCTATTATGGCCGGGTACCCAATCAGTATGGGTGTTGTTATGTCAGCCAACATGTTTGTATTCGCCAGGCAAGGTGACACCTCCTATCCGTATCCCAACACTATCACTCAGTACCTTACGGATGCGGGTGTGGAGCCGAGGAATTTTTATACCAAAGTGCGGGCGAAAAAGCCCTTCTCATGGTATTCTTTGATAGGTGGTGGAAACCCAAATAAAAAGGGTCAACCCTCTACTACTGCAGGCCAGTCTGATGAGCTCGCCGGGGTAGAGGCTGAGACAGTTGACCTGCCATCTACTTCCGCAGATCATTCTGATGCTGCACCAGCTATGCCACCACCTCCTTCTTCAGGTCTTTCAGCATCAGTGCCTTCCGCATCGGCTTTGAAGCCGGTGCCCACGCCTACTCAGCCATTATCTATGTTGCGTGTCTCCTAGACACTAGCGAGCCTCAATAACTCGTTGCAGATAGCAATAGCAAAACGGACTGACATATTCAGTGCTGTTGAAGCATAGTCATCCACCCTTGCACCAAATATTTCTCCAACAGTGGATAATACAGTGAAGAAGATTTTGGAGAACCAGTAGACATTCATGTACACTTTTCTAGCACATGGAGCAGTGATTGAGGAGCTTAGAAAGCAGGTAAAGAAGATGAAGAAATCCCAAACATCCAAGAAATCAGTAGACAGACTGAGTATAGAGGTGACCAAGATAGCAACCACTGGGGACTTTCCATTTGATATACTGATAGGGACAGATCCAGCAGCACCAGCAAATCTAGCAGCACCAGCTGGCCAGTCCGATTTCATTATAGTGCATGGTTTATATAAAAATAACTGCAACATCAAGACAAAAGAAACAATGTTGGTTCTATCAGCGCTAACCAAAATGAGTGGAAAAGAAAAGGGCAGAATTAGAGGTAGTCAGTAATTTCTTTAACTAATTAAAGTATCACCGAACACACAACAACCGTCGAGTAAATCTACAGAAGCAAAAACTACAAACTGTAATTGTGTAATATCATACCATACCAATAACTATATCAAATATCCACCAATCATTCCGACACATCTCAGATCAAAGTCCTTATATCATGGATTTGTAGAATGGCTAAACCCAGCATCATTGAATGAGGTCGGGCTAGGATTGGACATTGAGGAAGATATACCAAGTTCAAAATATTATTTACATATTTAAAAACTATGTAAAAAGTAGTATAAGTCACATTAATTAAAATTTTAAAATATCTAAAAGGTATATGAAAAAACTATGGTAAAAATGTAATTCATTTGACTCTCGAAATTCGAATACTGTCCCATAAATTAGGACAAAGGGAGTATAACAATAAACCTACAAATATTTTGTGTCACGTTAAAGTCATTAAACTTAATTCGTTATAACAGTAAAGTTGCGAAATAATCTTTTACTCATTAAAATAACCGAACTTCCCCACAATAATAGTAACGTCGTTAAACTTTATTCAATATAATGATAAATTTACTTATCAAGGTAACTTACTATTATAGCGGATAAAATTTACTGTTAGATATCGTTTGGTACGCGGACTAAATTACACCAGAATATAGTCCCAGGATTATAATCCCTAGGCTAATTTATCCCAATGAAGTGTGGGATAAAATAATACCAAAATTTGATGAAATAAGGTGGTAGAAAATGGGATATCCAAGATTAAATTTAGGATTATATTTATATTATGTTTGGTTGACGTAATGTCTACTAAACATAGTATAAACTTAGTATTACACTTTATTCCACCTTATTCCGAGTACCAAACGACCCCTTATAGTATATAAAACACTGATACTTTAATATGACAAAAATAATTTTATGTTAAAATTAGTATCTCCATTTGTGAACACCAAGGGACAATCATCCCTTTTCCTATTCAAGCCATAATTTTCATTCTTGATCTTGTCATCTTCATTGCTTGATCTAATT
>NW_017699714.1:0-2377 GCF_001879085.1 Nicotiana attenuata | reverse complement strand
ATCTATGGTTCGAGCCGTTCAACCCTCGGCAGTGCACAATTTATTTTTATGTTGGATCGGGCCGTACGTCCCACGGTGTTACTTGCGCATGTTTTGCTTGGCATTTCTCTGAGGACTAAATTTCATATCAGTCTGAAATATAGATAAATATCCATGACAATACTTGGGAAGCAGCTGTTATTTTATGATTTCTTTTTTTAAAAGCTAATAACTTATGCTATCCATGCTATTTATAGATTCTTCTCACATTGTTTGGCCCTAGTAAGTGTCAAGTCGACCTCTCGTCTCTACTTCTTCGAGATTAGACGGGATACTTACTGGGTACATATTGTTTATGTACTCATACTACACTTCTGTACTTGATTGTACTGGGTCTGAGGCAGGTGCATCTGGCTACCAGTCTGGTGCATATCTCTGAGCGGACTCGAGAATTCTACGGTGAGCTGCTGCCCTTCCGTGCCGTTCCGCAGCCTGAAGAAGTCTTTCTATGTAGTTTCTTTTGCTGTCTATTCCGCTTCGGACAGTAGGATAGTGTGATTCTTTTATATATTCTTCTAGTTGCCCACAGCTTGTGACACCAGGTCCTGGCACACACATTAGTAGACTATATTATTTTGGGGTTGTATGATTATCATGGATTTATTAATCATTTCTAATTTTATTTCAACTTAAAGAATTATTCCACTAGTTCGGGGTAAAGGTAAATGAAAGTTTAGTTAGTACTTTTTTCCGCGTTGGCTTGCCCGGCAATGGTGTTGGGCGCCATCATGACCTGTTGTGGAAATGGGTCGTGACAACATGGTATCAGAGCACTAGGTTCACGTAGGTCTCACAAGTCATGGGCAAACCTAATAGAGTCTTGTAGATCGGTACGGAGACGTCTGTATTTATCTTCGAGAGGATATAGGGTATTAGGAAGAACTACTCTTTATTCATTCCTATCGTGCAGTGGTTGGTATACTAAATTTACCTCTTCTATTCTCTCACAGATGGTGAGGACACGCACGACTGATGTTCCAGACCCGGGCGGAGCTGCTCCCCCCGTTGCTCGAGGCCGAGGCAGAGGCCGGGGGAGGGCACCGGCCCGTGGTAGGGGACGAGGGCGTCCCAGAGTTATTCCAGTAGTACCACCAGCAGATCCTGCAGGAGATCCTATTATCGAGGAGCAGGGCGAGGTGCCCACAGCTGAGCCCACCCTGGCAGACTTTATGACAGCACCGGGATTTCAGGAGGTCATGGGCCGTATGCTTCGGTTCATGGATTCTATGACTCAGGCTGGTTTATTTCCAGTAGATCCAGCTACCTCACAGGCAGGAGGGGGAGCACAAACCCCTACTGCTCAGGCTTCGGGACATGCGGCCGCAGTGTATCAGACTCCGGGTGCACTACCCGAAGATGGGGGCCAGCCAGTTGCTGCAGTGGCGCCCCGGCTCAGACTAGTTGCGGATGGTGATCCGTAGAAGTTAGTGGATAGATGGACCAGGCTTCACCCTCCTATCTTCGGGGATGAGCGACATGAGGATGCCCAGGACTTCATCGACAGGTGCAGGGACAGACTGCACAACATGAGGATACTGGAGTCACATGGAGTTGACTTCACTACTTTTCACCTGGAGGGCAGGGCCCGTAGATGGTGGCAGTCCTATGTTTTTGGCAGGCCAGCAGGTTCACCTCCCCTCACTTGGGGTCAGTTCACACAGGTATTCTTAGACAGGTATATCCCACCCTCTGAGAGGGAAGAGCTGCGGTATCAGTTTGAGCATCTTGAGCAGGGTCAGATGTCCGTGACCGACTATGAGGTGAGGTTTTCTGAGTTGTCTCACCATGCACTCATGATACTTCCCACAGATGTAGAGAGAGTTCGGAGGTTTGTTGCAGGGTTGTACCCCGGTATTCGAGCTAGCATGGCCCGAGAGGTAGAGATGGGTACTGAGTATCAGCTAGTAGTGGAGATTGCTCGCAGGATTGAGGGTTATCGCCAGAGGAGTAGAGAGAAGTTTCAGCAGGACAAGAGGGTTCGGCTTTTTGGAGAGTTCAGAGGCGCCCCAGCCAGGGGTAGGGGGCACACGGGGAGGGGTCAGTCTACCAGGCCCCCGTATTCAGCACCACCACCTCCCCGAGGTGCTCTAGTGAGACCTTATTTCAGTGCGATGCCGGAGGGTTCTTACCGTCCACCACCTAGTCAGGGTTTTCCAGTGGGTATTCTGGTCATCAAGGTTCTCCCAGTGCTTACTTCAGTGCCATGCCAGAGAGTTCTTATCGCCCACCAGGCATTCAGGGTCCTTCTGGTGGATATTCGGATCAGCAGGCTCAGACTTCAGGGCAGCAGGCTATGGCGCCGAGGGGCTGCTACGAGTGTGGAGATCCGGGTCACATA
>NW_017699713.1:0-2378 GCF_001879085.1 Nicotiana attenuata | reverse complement strand
GGGCTTATTCCCCTGATGTCCGCCAAAGTCCATCCTATTGCCCTTTTTCGCTTTTGGAGCACCTCCACAGTGGCCTCAACCTGCAAGTTAGTAAGGCAAGAAGAAAGAATAACTGGAAGAGTAGAATTAGAGCCCAAGAATTCATACCTGAGGTGTGGAGGAAGTGGTTTCAACTCCAACACCGGTGGCTCCTCAATTGATGGCTTGGTTGGCGGAGTTTTGCGATTCTCAAGATCCAAGGATAGCTTCCGAGGCTCATATGAATATGAACCCATTCCATGCAATGCATTCACGCACTCCACTCTACCGGCATCATCATTGACATCCATGTTAAGAAGCACGACTTCAAGTGGATCTTCAACATTAATCAAGGCACTTGTGTCATCCACTATCACCGCCGTGACAATGTCCACAAATGAACACACCTCCGTACTATTGGGTTGTCTCATTGACTTGCACACATGAAATACCACCTTCTCATCTCCCACACGGAATGTTAACTCCCCTGCTTCCACATCAACTAATGCCTTCCCCGTAGCTAGGAAAGGTCTTCCAAGAATGATAGGCACTTCGAAATCCACTTCGCAATCCAATATGACAAAGTCGGCCGGCAATATGAATTTGTCCACCCGGACAAGTACATCATCGATTATACCTAAAGGCCTCTTCATCGACCGGTCCGCCATTTGAAGTCTCATGGAGGTTGTCCTAGGTTGCCCAATTCCCAAAGTCTTGAAGACTGAGTACGGCATCAGATTAATGCTAGCCCCCAAGTCACATAGGGCCTTAGCAAAGTCGGCACTTCCGATAGTGCAAGGAATAGTGAAAGCTCCAGGGTCCTCTAGTTTCGAGGCCATAAAATGCACAATCGCACTAACTTGGTGCATCATCTTTATTGTTTCACACTCCATAGAACACTTCTTGGTGACTAAATCCTTCATAAATTTTGCATACCCAGGCATTTGTTCAAGTGCCTCCACTAAAGGAACATTGATTGTGAGGCTCTTCATCATGTCTATGAATTTCTTGAACTGATTGTCGTTCTTTTGCTTTGTTAACCGCCGAGGATATGGTGGAGGTGGTCTAGGCAAGGGTGCCTTTGCCTTGGGCACCGCCGGCTCGGGTATATCAATAATGTGTTCCCTAGACGGGTACACGGTATCTTGAGTCTCTACCCCGGCCTCATCATCAATATCAATCCGCACTTCATTTGTCACTATTGGTTCAACCACATTGTCAACATTCAAAGGTGCATCATCATCATGCAACTCAATTTCATCATTCACAACTTGATTCTCAACTGAGGCATGCACATCACCACCTCTTCCACTCCTAGTTGTAACTGCCATCACATGATTGTTATCCCCCTTCGGGTTCACTACCGTATCACTTGGTAGCGCACCTTTTGGGCGGGTATTTAAAGCTTGGGAGATTTGTCCTATTTGCACCTCTAGGTTCCGGATAGATGTGTTATGCGAAGCCAATTGTGCATCAGAATCTTGGTTCTTTTTCATCATCTGCTCGAACATCATTTCTATCCGTCCCATATCACTTCCAGAAGAACTAGGCCCTTGTGACTGAAAGGGGGTGGATTGTTTGGTTGTTGGAACATGGGGGGCCTTTGAAAGCCTTGCCCCCTACCACCATATTCCACCCTCCTTGATTGCTATTGTTGTTGTTCCAATTGTTGTTGTTCCCGTTCCAATTGCCTTGGTTATTACCTTGATTACCCCAATTGTTGTTCTGATTGTTATTGTTCCAATTGTTACCACCTTGTTGTTGATTATTGTTATTCCAATTGCCGCCTCCTTGTTGATTGCCCTAATTGCCTTGGGGGCGCCATTGTTGATTCCCTTGATAGTTATTGACATATTGGCATTCCTCACTTTGATCATCAAAACACTCGTTCGAATAACCACCACCATCATTGTTGTTGTCAAACTGCTCACCGCTACCTTGAGGTTGTTGTTGCCCTCTTTGCCTCCTTTTTAGCATAGAAACATTCTCCATTGCATTGACTTGGCGTGGGTTTTGTACTTGTTGCAATTGCGCCTTCGCCAACTGATTCATTATTGTTGTAAGTTCGGCAATAGCTTGGCCATGATCACTCAACTCCTTGTGCAAATGGATGACCGTGGGGTCACCTTGGGGTACATTCACTCGGCTTTGCCATGCCGAGGAGGTGTCAGCCATTTCATCAAGTACGTCACATGCCTCTTGGTAAGAAAGTTTCATAAAGTTCCCACCGGCCAATTGGTTCACAATGCACTGATTCCTGGTGTTGATGCCCCTATAGAAAGTCTGCTGGATCATCGCCTCAGTCATGTCGTTGTTAGGGCACTCCTTCACCATTGTTCTATATCGCTCCCAGATCTCAT
>NW_017699712.1:0-2378 GCF_001879085.1 Nicotiana attenuata | reverse complement strand
GAAGAAGAAGAATGAAAATAAATCTGGAAAACATACCTGTTGAAACTAAGTTGCTATTGTACTGTTGAAGTCTTGAAGTCTTGAAGAAGAAGAACCCTAGTTTGCTTGAACAAATCGCTGGTTGAAGTGAGGAAGAAATCGCTGGTTTGAAGTACCCTAGTTTGCTGCTAAAGAAATCGAAGAAGTGCTAAAACAGAAACAGCGATTTGGGTCTTTTAATTGAAAAATCGTCCGCTTCGATCGCTTCTGGGCGCTTCACCGCTTCTGGCTTTTTAGAGAGAAGCGGTCGCTTATGCATACCTGAGCCGCTTTTAACACTGGTAGCGACACCCCTCCCGCTCCGCTTCGCTTCTCGCTTAAAGCGAGGAAGCGCCTGCTTTTTTTAACACTGAAGCAAACCACGTCCAAATGACCTGAAATTTTGCACGCACATCCCAAACGACATAACGAAGCTACTGCAACTTCCGGAATTCCATTCCGACCCCTGTATCAAAATCTCACCTATCAACCGGAAAACGCCAAAAACTCAATTCCGCCAATTCAAGCCTAAATCTACTCCGGACCTCCAAAACACATTCCGATCACACTCCTAAGTCCCAAATCATCTCCCGAAGCTATCCGAACCATCGGAACTCACATCCGAGCCCTCTAACACATAAGTTAACATCCGGTTGACTTTTTCAACTTAAGCCTTCTTAAAAGAGACTAAGTGTCTCAAACCTTCTAAAACCTGTCCGAACCCGAGCCAACCAACCCGATCACATATAAAACCGATAATTAAAGCAAATAGAAGCAGAAATGGGGAAAACGTAATGGTAACTCATGAGACGACCGGCCGGGTCGTCACAAATTATCCGATATGAAAATTTAATAATCTGCTCCCAAACCGATAAGCCGTTAGTTATAAACTTTCAATCCGTTCACCAACCGTTAATCCGATAACCCGTTACCAACAAGCCAATATTGCGGTTCGGTTATCGGTTACGGTTCGGTTTTGAATAGCACTAGTGACAAGGTAGCCACTCTAAAGGGCTGCTATTTAGGAATTAGCCAATATGTCTTGAATTTCAGTTTTTCAGTTCAATTTTTTGGGACAAAAATATCTTGCATTGTCCTGAAACTAAGATTTTACGTTTAAATTTTCGGGACAAAATAAGTGCTGGCTAATTCATAATAGCCCTAATAATGGTGGTTTGTGCACTTCCCTCTGAATATAAGGCCTGTGATAATTCTAGTCCTATAATCCAAGCCCTTTGATTGTGGTAACTTCATGGGCTATTCTGAATATGGGCCTCTCCCATCTCATTCAGCCTATTATTCCAAACGAGCCCTCCAAGCCTCTTGTTAGTCCATGAACTTATAATCACACAGTACTGATCCAACATGGCCAGCTGATTTACAAAAATAGCCACTTTGGTGGCCTTATAACTAGAAGTTGGACAATTTTGTAGAATACAAGCTCGAAATGACGTCTGATGTTTAGAATTCAAAATCAATATTCAGACTACGGATCTAAATTTTAAACGTGGCCAACTTTAAATACAATGCTACAAAAGTGGTCACCTGGTCTTTACCAATTCTAACTAGGTAGTACGCTGCATGGAAAGTTTGCTAATATAGTATATATTAGGATTTTCACTAATTAATGAAAATATTTATCCGCAAACTTTACCAAGTCTTGACTCAAATTACTTCATGTAATCAGTTAAATATTGTGTTGTGGTGTGGGTATCAGTCATACATATAATTAACTACATATCACACTTCTGAAAATTGTTTTGGTTCATCATCGATCAATAAATTTAGTTATACTCGAATCTCAAGGTTTACATCAAACCAATAAACAAATAATAATATATATCTTTTGCGTAAACTTTTGACACTTGACTATGATTACCTAATGTATATTTTTGGAATATATTATATTATTCATACATGCATGATTAACTGATGTAATTTAGTGTAAACGCGAGTGTGAGTTTTCTTACTTTTGATTTTGATAAGGTGGAGTTATCTATGCTTGAACGAGAGCAAATTAGCTTGCAGAAAACATTTTTAACTTTTTTCTCCACTCTTATACTAAAGCATTCGAATTCAGTGGGAAAATTCACATTTTCAGGAGATCAAAGCTAGGATACTGGATAATCTAACAATTTTGCATTTCTTACTTGTTTAATTTTACCTCAACGATAAACAAAAATCAACTTCAAACGTAATGTAATGTTTTTGAGGATTTTTTTTTTGTGAGGTTTACTTAAAGGTATCTTCTCCTTGTTCTCGAAGTAACGTTGACAACCTTCTAGTGTTTCATTTTCTTTTATTTCCATCTTTTGTTTCAATTGAGAAAAACAAAGAAATCCAACCTACTCACCTTTTTT
>NW_017699711.1:0-2379 GCF_001879085.1 Nicotiana attenuata | reverse complement strand
CTATTCGCCCCGTCAGCTTTTGCACCTGCTTTTTGCTGTTCAGTATCTCGGGTATTGCGTCTATCGCCTTGATCTGATCTGGATTGACTTCGATACCTCGTTGTGATACGAGAAACCCTAAGAATTTTCCTGAGGCCACGCCGAAGGCGCATTTCTCGGGGTTCAGTTTCATCCCGTACCTTCTCAATATCTCGAAGGCTTCTTTCAGATGGTCGATGTGGTCCTCTTTTCTTGTCGACTTTACCAGCATGTCGTCGATATAGACTTCCATAGTCTTACCGAGCTGCTCTTTGAACATTTTGGTGACCAGTCTCTGGTACGTAGCCCCTGCATTTTTGAGCCCGAAGGGCATTACCTTGTAGCAGTAAGTCCCTTGGTGGGTGATGAAAGTTGTCTTCTCTTGGTCCTCCTCGGCCATCATGATTTGATTGTAGCCGGAGTAGGCGTCTAGGAAGCTCAGTAGTTCGTGTCCTGCAGTGGCGTCGATCAGTTGGTCGATGTGGGGTAGTGGGAATGAATCCTTTGGGCATGCTTTGTTCAGATCAGTGAAATCCACACACATTCTCCACTTACCGTTTTTCTTTTTGACCATGACGACATTGGCGACCCACTGGGGGTACTTTGATTCTCTGATGGAGCCGTTGGCCAGTAACTTGTCTACTTCCTCACTGACCGCTTCATTGATAGCGGCGTTGAATTTTCTCCTAATCTGTCGCACAGGCGGATGTAGTGGATCGACGTTCAGTTTGTGGGTGGCGATGTCTCGCGGGATTCCCGGCAAATGTGCATAGTTAGTTAAGAATTCGCGATACTTACTTGGGTTGGCGAGACCGTGCCCGATATAGGCTTTCTTCGTAAGATTGGTTTCGTCCAATTGGACTGGGTCGAGATCTTCGACCGTCGCTTTACAGGCCTCCACGACGTCGGGGTCTTTGATGGCATCCGTTGTCGGGTTGACCTTAGTCCCCGTCACGGCTAATTGCTATGCCTCCGCGCTCGCCTCCTTTAGCTGTTGGGTGTGGGCGCAGTCTTGGGCTATTTTGTAGCATTCTTGTGCGGTGCGTGGCTCGCCTCGAATACTGAATACTCCCCATGGGGTAGGGAATTTGATCACTTGGTAAAGGCTTGAAGGGACCGCTCGCATGGCGTGTATCCACGGCGTCCTATGATGACGTTGTACGCCGTTTCTTGGTTCATCACGTGGAAAGTTGTTTCCAGCGTGACTCCTCCCGCTAAGACGGGCAGTGCTATTTCTCCGGACGCCCGTTCCACTGCATTGTTAAAACCGGTTAGTGTTATGCAGCGCGGTATTACCCTATCCTCGAGTCCCATTTGTACGAGGACCCTTGGGTGGATAATACAGGCGCCACTTCCGTCATCGATCATGACTCTTTTAACATCCGTATCAGCGATACGTAAAGTGATAACTAAAGCATCATAATGAGGGAAAGACAAACCGTCGGCATCAGACTTATCGAAGGTGATACTATCTTCGAAGTCATCATACCGTTCACGGGCGATGGTCCGCTTTAGTTTGTGTGTGGTGGCAAACTTGACGTGATTGATCACTGACTCGTCGCCGCCTCCGACGATCATGTTTATCGTGCGAGCTGGGGAAGGTGGCTTCGGCGGCCCGTGGGGTTGTTCTCGTCCACGTGCAAAGTTGATTTTCCCTTTGTCACTGAGTAACTCCCTCAGGTATCCCTGGTTCAGCATCCTGACCACCTCTTGCCGCAGGCCTATGCAGTCTTCGGTTTTGTGTCCCCGTTCCTGATGGAACTCACATAGGGCGTTTGATTTCCTTGTGGCAGGGTCTGATTTCATCTTCTGCGGCCACTGCACCTTGGTGCCCAGCTTCTCCAGTGCGTACACTATTTCTGAAGGAGATACACAAAAGTTATGGGCGGTTAATAAAGGGGGCGTACCTCTTTCGTTTCGGAGTGGGGCGACGTGTCGCTGTAGCGCGTCTGTATGCCTTGGTGGCGGATGGGAGGATCTGGTGTATGGCTGATTTCGATCTCTGTTGGAGCGGGGGAGTTGTTCTCGTCGTCCTTCGTTCCGTCGATCTCTCCTCGTTTCTGAGTGTATCGCTGTTAGCCGTTGGGTCGGCCCATTAAGATCATCCTCGTCCGCTCGTACCTCGACGCAATAGGCGTTGTGGATTTCCTCCCATGTGGTAGGGGGATATTTCATGAGGCGGCTCAGCAGCTTCTTGGTTGCCCTCGAACCATCCCTGCTTAGCCCGTTCTGGAAAGCGGCGACTGTCATACCTTCCGATACGTTTGGTAGACTCATCCTTACCCTGTTAAACCTTGCTAGGAAGTCCCTGAGTCCCTCTCCTGTGGTTTGCCTGACGACGAAGATGTCGTTGACCCTGGC
>NW_017699710.1:0-2379 GCF_001879085.1 Nicotiana attenuata | reverse complement strand
AAGAACCCCTCAACACTACTACCCACATACGGGAACGGCCTATGTTCCTGCACCTTATGCAGTCATGAATGCACAACCTTTTGGCCGACCACAACCACAAGCTAACCGAAATCCACCCCCGTTCCAAAGAAATCAACCTCCTTACCAGAACCAGTATAATCCCCGACTACCGCAGAATAACTTTCGTCCTCGAGAACCTCCCAGGAGACCAAATTTTATGCCGATCGGTGAGTCTTATTCCAGTTTGTTCCCGAAGCTCGTCCAGATGAATTTGCTGCAGCCTATTCCCCAAAACAGGCAGAACCCAGAATCTTCAGCTTATCAACGAGGGGTCCATTGTGCTTACTATTCAGGAGCCGAAGGGCATAGTACTGATAATTGCTGGACATTGAAGAAGGCTGTGGAAGACCTAATTGAACAAGGGAAGATAGTGCTGAGGGACGAAGAAGCCCCGAATGTGACCAATAACCCGTTGCCTACTCACAACAATGGGCCGGTAATCGGTATGATTTGCGAAGACAGAGAATTTGATCCGGCTTTGAAAGCCATCATTGCCATTGCTGATGTAGAACAGAAGCCCAAGGTACTCCCAAAGCAAAGAAAAGGGGAGAGAAAGGATAAAATTGTCAAAGCTGAGATTGAGAAGAAACCTGAAGCAAAAACAGAAATGAACTCCTCTGACAATGGAATTCTCTACGTGCCCCGAGGACGCCAAGAAAAACCATTGGTTGTCACTATTCCAAGGAAAGCTGAGATAAAAGGGGAAACACCAGTGCACAAAGGAGCCTATGTGGTACGGGGGACAATTAAACCGCCTCGGCTGAGTGAGCCAGTGGTTATTGGACGCGTACCTCAGAAGCCAATGACAGACCCCTCTACAGTGCCATGGAACTACCAACAAACAGTGGTCACATACAAGGGCAAAGAAATCTCGGGAGAACTTCCAGGGAAGAACTTTTTTGGGAAATATTCGAATATACAGGAAGTGAACAATGCTGCTCAAAAGCGTTTCCCACCCAAGAGGCCAGTGAGTGCTGAAGAGGCAGAAGCTTTCTTCCAGAAAATGAAGATGCCTGACTGTGAGACAGTGGATCAATTAAGAAAGTACCCTGAACAGGTGTCCCTGCTTTCATTAGTGTCAGAGTCCTCCGAACATCAGAAGATCTTGATGAAAACTTTGAATGAGGCATACGTACCAATTGGAACCTCGGTAGAGCAGCTCGAAAGGATGGCAGAAAGATTTTTTGCTATCAACCAACTTTCCTTTAGTAAGAATGATTTGCCTCCTGAAGGCGCAGCTCATAACAAAGCCTTGCATCTGACTGTCAAATGTGAAGGTTACTATGTCAAACGAGTCATGGTAGACGGAGGATCAGGAGTTGACATCTGTCCACTCTCTACACTGCGAAGGATGGAAATCGAGACAGAAATGATTCGCCCAAATAATGTTTGTGTAAGGGCTTTTGATGGTATTAAGAGGGATACCATCGGTGAAATTGACTTAATATTGACCATAGGTCCAGTGGACTTCGAAGTGACTTTCCAAGTATTGGACATGGATACATCTAATAACTTCCTTCTGGGGAGACCTTGGATCCATGCTGCTGGAGCTGTGCCTTCAACCCTCCACCAGATGGTAAAGTTTGAGCATGAAGATCAGGAAATCGTAGTCCATGGAGAAGACGAGCAATCTATCTACCGTGATCCATCTATCCCATGTTTGGAGGTAAGGGAAGGAAGTGAGCATATCGTTTATCAAGCCTTTGAGATTGTGGTAGCAGATCAGCATGAGGAGGGAATCCCTTGTCCTCAGCCTTTCCTGTCTAACGCTTCAATCATGGTGGCCAGAGAAATGATTAGACACGGTTTCAGGCCAGGAAAAGGATTGGGAAAAACTTTACAAGGAATATCTGAGCCAGTAACTCTTCCCGCAACAGAAAAGTTCTTTGGAGTAGGTTTCCACCCTACCCCAGATGATGAGAAATGGGCCGAAGAAAGAAAGAAAGAAGGATGGGTTCTGCCACAGCCATTGCCATATCTCTACGATACTTTTGTCAAGACCAAGTATGGCAAAGAAAAGGATGATGAGTTGTTCACAGTTGAGGAAATCGAAGACATATGCGGGGCTATGAGAGAAATGCTTTATGAAACCAACATGGTTCAGCTAGGAGAAGGGACTAGCACCGCTGAAATGCTCTATGTGGGGCCAGATGCTAAACTCAAAAACTGGAAGGCTACGCCATTCCCGATTAGGCGGGAGTCCCGGTAGACTAGCCCTGCCACCTTTTCTACATCTCGAGTTATTTCAGGGTGTAGCTCGGGTGTCTTTTTAGTTTCATGTCTTTTAAATTCCTGAATGTAAACCCTGTTATCTTTCCA
>NW_017699709.1:0-2379 GCF_001879085.1 Nicotiana attenuata | reverse complement strand
CACTGAAATGAATCCATTTGGCCTGACATAGAGCCCATATTCACATTTGAATCCATCCATCGACCTCAAGCCGATTCTGATCACACTGAACTAGGTTAATTACCTTTCAAAGGTCCCTAACAACTCATCTTCCGCTTCTAACACATAGGAACATCCATCAAAGTCGGAGGAATCATCCGTAGTCCACAACTCAATAGACTGAGTGCCTTCCGGGCATATATTCTCAATTCAACGATATCAACACAACCTTCATATTTGGTTCAAGTCTTCAATCAATCAAGTGACTAACTGCCATACTCACACACTCTTCCTGTGGGACACCCTCCCACAACCTACCATTACAGATAACTGAGTCGTACCTCCAAACCATCGGCCGCACTAACGCTGAAAAGCGATCAAGAATTATCAACCAGGACGCAAAGCCTTTTCACAAAACACCGTTCTCAGGTGACGCTGAAGACAACACCGACTTACCTTAAACGTCGAAACTACTTCCCTGCTCATCCGAGCTCGTGACATCCTTGTCCATACCGAACTGTTACCTCTATCTTCACTTCAAATTACATACCACTCATTGCACCCAACATGCCAACATACGATAGGACACCCTTTTCATCAAAGCTTCGGAACCACTATTAGATCAACACTTCATCATATAAAACTTTCCACTTAACTCATTTCAGGAGAACTATAGCAACACACAGGTGAATTCTCATAACCGTAGAATATGCAATCTCTAAGTAGTGGTCTAACCCACCATAACCCTTTCGGGATCCGCCTACACGTAACAGGCCCATAACAATTGAATACTCTTGAATAACATCAATTACGACGGATGACAGGCCTCACCTGTACCACCACAAATCACACGCGTAACGTGATCATTCTGAAGGAATTGATCTCTACTACCAATATGCCATCAGATATATGGCTAACCAATCCATCTTCTTCCGACTTACCCTGATTCCTTAGGAATAATGGTAACTGCATTCAACATATAACACCATCTATCTGCACTCATCCTGAGTGACTTTGAATCACGAGACCATGCTGTCTCTCATCCCACGAACCATTTCGTACCTTCAAACTGCTACCTCGCAAGTCAAAACATAATAAAATATTCTACGAATTTCGAGCCATTACCTGCACCTTCCTGATAGTGCTACATAGAAGCCCCTAATTGATATAGAAAAATTACACATCTTGACCTCTCCCAATGGAGACTCAGTTTCTACTCATATATACAAATTTAAGATACCCAATTGTCATATGTAGAATCTCGACCACATTAGTACCATTCTCGAGAGTTATTTACTTCTTATTCGAACTGCAATTTACCTGATCAAACGAACTTAACCACCCGTGCCTCCTTAGCACTCTGACACCACAGGATATGACCTCATCACAATACAAGCAAGCATCTTCGTGCTCTATGCACCGAGCATTATTTACCAACAACAGCTTAAGACATCCTGTGATTCTCACACATCTACGAAGCACCATATAACCTTTGTCAAAATTTTGCTTCACTCGTGCCATCCTCGGCTCGCTTTCCGCCAACCAGAACTGATTCGCCAGCATGCCTCAAACCGGAACCAACATAGCACATAACCGTACAATTAGCTAATCAATAGCAAACTCCCCAACTTGGCTCGAAGCCATAGATCAAAACACTCCCAACAACTCATAACGCACATACCCCATTGCTGCCTTATTACCATAGTGAGATTTAAACTCAATCCTCATAAGCTTGTGGAAACACAAATCATCTAGAAATTTCTAACTCTTCTGCAAATCTCGTATTCACTCACCCAACAGTTAAGCCCACTCTGTAGGCGATCCAATTTAGATGTCTACACATTTTCTTCACTTGTAAATGAGATCTTCTAATAGATAACATAAGGATCACACAACTTTAAATCACTCCGCAGGAGATGACCCACCTGCTTTGCCTCCAACTACCATTTTTGGTATACTTTCCATCGTCCTATACTGTACGCAGTCACTTAGTCTTCCTGAGTCTGAACTCATACCGCAACATAAAATTTCTACTTCACTCTCAACTGGAAACATGAAAAGATTCTTCACGCGCCCATAACTCGGAGCTATACCTCGAATCACGATGGAAATTCAAACACCTAATAGTTCTTCTATCATCCAGTAGACGTTCCTCACCGCTTCCAAGTCACGTAGATACATCTCGCAGTA
The DNA here is from genome assembly GCF_001879085.1 of Nicotiana attenuata. Taxonomy (NCBI): domain Eukaryota; kingdom Viridiplantae; phylum Streptophyta; class Magnoliopsida; order Solanales; family Solanaceae; genus Nicotiana; species Nicotiana attenuata. The sequence continues at coordinate 171 of NW_017699709.1, read as the reverse complement.
CTAACATACTCATCATATAGCTATCCAGCCGTTACTTCCGCTAATAGGCACAATACCAAACATATAGGTTCAAACACTTGTTCACACAGTCAGCACCTCGGTGCTCAAGCCATAGGCAAAGATCCAACCTCAAGTCCTCCAGACTGGCCCACCATAAACTCACAGAGATTA
>NW_017699708.1:0-2379 GCF_001879085.1 Nicotiana attenuata | reverse complement strand
TGCACACTTGTATCTCGTACATATGTAGCTTGCAAATCAGACTTGATCTTTTTGCTCTCAAATATGCTTAACTTCTGCTTATGTGCATTACCTGTAAAAGAGAACAATCGTTATATTTATAGAGTTAGTAATCAGAGTTTGATAAGAACTCGAATTGTGGATCCTTTGACAATTCGAGTCCAAGAACAACTCTAACTCCTAATCCATATTCTTGATCCGGATGTAATTCTCTTTTCATAAGGAGACTTCAACTCCTTATCCTATATGCAATCTTTTCGATCTGTTCAGAAGATATTCATCAAGATATTGCTGCTTGATCTCAAGGACTTATCTTCTTCACATGCATCTCATGTGTATGGGCCATAACAACTGTGTCTCCTTAGATGAACCTGGTCCTTCACTGAGTTCGTTTGTCATTCTTCCAAACTTCAACTGATCTTGGGCCAACAAATTCCCCCTTTTTGATGATGACAAACTCTGTGCTTGTACTGATTATAGAACCTGTGGAACTCAGCTAAAATATCATCACTCGAAAATTTTTACTTATCATTAAGTGCTAGATTTAATTAGGTCATAACCATCACTGTTCAGAAAATAGACACAATTTCTTTTAAAGCACAATATCTTCCCCCTTTTGGCATCATCGAAAAGTTGCATAAATATGTGAATCCCAGAATATTAATCATTACTCATGGCCACTGGGGCAACTGCAAGTGAAAGCATGTTTTAGATAATCAAAAATCAACTTGACAAAAATAACTATTTAGAGCAGAATCATCATAAAACAAGAGAAATGCAAATTGTCATTGTTAAGGCATTGCTTCTACAGTACAGTCCACAAAAAGAAAGAACAAAAACTACCAACCATGAGCAAAAGCAAGAAAAATCCCTAATCTGGGTCACTGGGGGTAACTGAAATGGTTCGGAACTAGGACAAAGATGGCTAAGGCTTAGAAGAACTGGAGGGTTGGGATTGGAGTAGGTTGAGCATTGTTTGTAGCATCCCTTCACTCTTTTCCTTTTCTTTTGCAAGTTCTGCCTTCAGCCCATTCCTTTCTTCTTCCAATTCAGCTACTCGAGCCTGAAGCCTAGCAATCTCAACATCTTTGGTCCCACATTCTTGCATCAACGCTCTAACTTTGCTATTCACTGGAGTTTTTACGGATGAACCAGGTTCAACAGGGGCAACACCTAGCAGATAATCACAGGCCTGGAGAGTCTTGATTCCAAAGTGCTCTTTGCTGGAGGCCATCTCCCACTTCTTCAATGGCACATCTAACTTGGCCAAGACAGTTGTCAGTATAAACCCATAAGGAGTGGCATGAGCCTTTGAACCATTTATGACTCTGTCCAGCAATTTGACTATGAAAGCAGGCCAATTGATTTGTTTACCCCTCACAAGACATTCCATGAGAACCAGGTCCATATATTTTGCAGTGTGCCTCCTCTCTTGTCTAGGCAACAGACATTTGTTCACAAACTCAAAGAGCACTTTATGCTCTAGCTTCATTTCACTCTTTTGAACAAATCGTGCTTCAGGCACCTCTTCAGCATCCTTTGTGTCACAGAAGTTCCTGGTAATTTGGAGTGCTGTGGGCAGATCATCTAGACAAGGCCACCTTTTCCTAGTGTAATCATCATAGCCCTCACTTGGGATATCAAGAATCTTGCCCAGCTCTGGTGCATCAAACTCCACCTTCACACCTTTCACTATATTGGTTACTCGCCCATTTTCCACAAAGCCATTCCCCATAAATTCAATCAACTCTCTTCTGGCTAGTCTCCCATCCATCTGAAGGACCATGTCCTTCCAGCCCTGTGCAGCTAAAGCATCTACCAGCCTAACCATGCCTGGCTCCTCCAGGTCTTTCAGCAGCCTTCCCTTCAATATCTTCCTCCTGCTAAAAATAACAAAGCGATCTTGCTCTTGTTCAGAGTCCTCCTTTTCTTCTTCTTCACTCCACTCCTCATCTTCTTCCTCAGTAATTTTCACTTGTTTTCCCTTTACAGCAGACCTTGTTCTTTCAGCCAAAGAAGGTTCAACAGGCACAGACTTTGAAGACTTCTTTGCAGGAGTCTTGGTTCTTTTTGGTTTGACAGTGGGAACCACTTCTTCAGTTGTGCCTCTCTCTTGATGGACCAGGTCCATCTCCTCCTCCTCTTCTACAGCAGCCTCAGAACTTTCTACTACCTTTTCCTTTCCTTTTTCCTTCTTCTTTTTCTTACTCTTCTCTAATGCTTCCTGTAGTTCTGCTTCACTTTGCCTTACTTTACTCCTTGTAGTTCTTCCCCTAGGTACAGAACGTAGCAGCAGTCTTGGGAGATGTTACTTTGCTTTTCTTTGATGGTTTGTCAGCAACTGGGGTCTTTTGTGAAGAC
>NW_017699707.1:0-2379 GCF_001879085.1 Nicotiana attenuata | reverse complement strand
CTAAGCCGAATGTCCCCAAAAGGGCGCCGGAAGGCTGTTTTTGCAAGAAAAACCATCCTGAGTCAGTTCAACGGTTAACAGACACAGCCTTAAAATTTTCTCCCCGAAGTGCTGAAAGGCCGTAACTGCAAAACGGCCGTTTGTTTTAAAATTGGAAATTTGAACAAAAATAGTGCCATTTTTCTTCTAGGTCAAAATAAGTGATTAAATCACTTTAATAAATGTGCAGGATGAGCACGATTCAAAATAAGGGGAACTTGCATATAGGCCCGCGGCGAGACCGAATGATGTCCCGCGGGCACCAGGAGCTTTAATGTATTCATGATTGTCTTCTGAGTCTGTATTTCCTTTTTACTGGAGTCTGTAAAAGTCAGTCAGTTGATTAAGTCTGTATTTTCGTTTAAAGTAGAATAGGGACGATGGAGTCTGTAGTTCTTTTCTGCATTAGAGTCTGTTAGTTGCTTAATCTGTCAGTTTTGAGTCTTTGTAATAGACGTGTTTTCTATCAATAAAATCGAAAATCCCAAAAAATATTCTGCTTCTACTTTACATTTATTCTGCAAGAACTACGCTCGATCTGATTCACGCGGGGTCGTGATACGTAGGCAATCTCCATAGGATTCGACCATAACCAAAAGAAAAAAAAACGAGAAAAGAGAGGAAAAACCACAAAAGGCAAAAAGAAAAAAAAGGCGGGAAAACAAAACTCAAGAAAGGAAGGGAATAGGAACGAGAGAGGATAAAGGCAAGAGTAAAGCAAAAAGAAGGAAAAGAAGAAAAACAAAGGAAGAAAAGTTTGCAATTGGAAATAAGGAAAAGCCGGGATGACGCATGCGCCCGATTAAAAGTTGTTACCAATGTGTTAAATGCCCTAACGCTAACGCGATGGTTTCATTTTGCCATATCATTTCGGACAGGTGGTTGGTTTGTGGTTTTAAAAGTAACTTTTCCCTGCAACACAAAGGCAAAGGCAATGGCAGAGAACAACAGAACTGAGTTGCTTGATACCGATGTTCGACAACAGTTGGTGGAACGGGGTAATGGGTTGGTTGAAGAGGTGCGGATGCTGAGACGACACATGACAAACATGTATCAAGCCTGGATGACTGGAAAGGCGCCACCCCCGCCACCACCAATTTTCCCGGACGCTACCCAGACTCCCAACACAATGCCGGATGATCCTCCATATTCTCCAGATACACCCGCTTATCACGCTCGCCCCAACTACCCTAGTAGCTCCATCGCTCATCCTTCAATCACTTTTCCCCAATATTGGCCTCCTGTCATATCCGTTACCCCAGACAATGAACATCCACTCAACGCACGTAATGCCCGATTTCACCCTTCAGAGGTTGCCCAGAAGGTCCTTGATCCATACAAGAAGAGCTCCCAGAACGAGCAGATTCATGGTAGAAATGAAAGGGTTACGGGAAGAACAGGGCGAGAAGAGGTACCCAGGAAATTGACAAGCACAGAGCTGTCCTTAAGGGACAAGCGAAGAGTGGAAGGCCATGGTAGCATGACTTGCAAAGGACCGATTGTGCCACATGACACCCGCCTGCCCGCAGGATTCAAAGTACCAGACTTTAACTCGTACGATGGGCATGGAGATCCGGTATCCCACCTGAGGACCTATTGCGGCGAAATGAGGATTGTTGGAGAGAAAGATGACGTGATAATGGCATATTTCAGTAAAAGCCTAACTGGGGCAGCTTTGGATTGGCATGGTCGTCAAAATATCGATGAGTGGCTTACATTGGGCGACATGGCTCAAGACTTTGTCCGATACTTTCAATGCAAATCAAGTGTTACCCCAGCCCGCACCTTGCTATCTAAGATGGAAAAGAGGCCGGAAGAAAGCTTTAATGAATTTGGGCTCAGATGGAGGGAGCAGGTTGCTCGAGTCAGTCCCCCGATCAGCGAAGAAGAAATGGTTAAGCTGTTTCTACAAGCCCAGGGACCCACCTACTACAGTCATTTGATTCCGGCCTTGGGTAAGCCTTTCAATGATGTGTTAAAAATGGGGAGCTAGTGGAAGAAGGATCAAGTCAGGCAAAATCGTGAGTCAAGCCAGTCAGAACGTACCAGTAAGTTTGGTTGGAAGAAAGAGGAACAGAAAAGACGATCAAATAGGCTTTCCTGATCAACACTTCCGGCCTCGACATCGTCCCTGTGGTTATCCTTGTACATTAGATGACCGTCCTCGATGCTACTTCTCTCCACAGAAATCCCAAAGTCGCACATCACACTCTCAGTACCCAGCTCCTCAGAATGCCCATCTACCCCCGCGAGCTTCCCAAAAACACCCCGGCTCAGGTTTCCGGCCCAATCCGGCATTTAAGAATGAGAGGTTGCGAAAGAAGAAAGATTTCACTCCGT
>NW_017699706.1:0-2380 GCF_001879085.1 Nicotiana attenuata | reverse complement strand
CCGCCTCCGCCGCCCACGGCGGCGCTGCCCCAAATCCTCCCAAATCGATAGCCCTTAACCACCAGACCTCCCTCATCCTATATCTGTCTTCCTTCCCTTTCGAATATCGACCAATCTTCCCAAATTTTGAATCTAAGAATTGAATTGAGGATTGACCTGGAACTCAAGCATGCAAGGCCCTTCTCCAGTTTCCTTAGTCCTAAGCCTGTCCCAGGCTAACGTTTTTATCAGTGCCTGGACAAAGAAAGGGTGATCGACATCGTAGCAGGGGTTAAATTAGAAGTTCAACCTTGAATCCGAGTCGGTGGGTGAGCTCTTATGTTTACTTCATCTTCTTTTTCTCTCTTCTTTGTATTTGTGTCCTGTTCATATACTTGGCCTTTTGCTTCATCTCTTCTTTTTGTTTGTATAATCGAATTGCTATTCGAACAAGGTTTCAGATTAAATTGAGTGTTGTCACTCTGCTATTTTGGTTGTTAGTAGTTTGCGTTCAAATCCTGATTTCCTTACCTTTTAATTACCTTCATGATTAAATGATTTAGAGTGTTAGGTTTTGATTAATTTTTGTTAATACTGTCCTGTCTCGATCTTTTCTAGTTTGATTTTGTGTTGATTCATGAGCACTTTTGATAATCTGATTTAGTTTCAATTGCCTAATTACCGGTTCACTGATTCTTAAGTTTAATTGCTTGATTGTTTAACTAGTTTAATTTTTAGGATCTTCTGGTTATAGCTGAATAGGATAGGATCTTGTTTAACCACGGTTAGTTCTTGACCAGTTACTAGGGTAATAGGGGAATGGTCTGGTTTAGCTCAGTAATTCCAAGAGGGTTCAAAGGGTAGTTTAGGCATGAAAAAGGATAGTTTCATTAAGATTGGTAAATTCAAAAGTAAGGCAAGGGTAGTATAGGTATTGTATAGCTAAAAGAACACCCTAGGGCCTTCTAGAATAGGACTTTAGTGTAGGATTCAGTAAACTTAGGGCAGTAACTTGTGTAACAAGTCTGAAATTGGACTCTAAGTTCACCTATAAATAGGCATTCATTTGCCTTGTATAGCAAGTTTTTCAGCTCTAAAAATTCCCCCAAAAAACATTCTTCAAGTTTTCATTAACAGAAATTCGAATCCAAACCCCTTTAGATCTTAGCTTTTCTTCAAAAATTCAAAAAAAAAAAGTCACAGAAAATCCCAAAAATACTGTTATATTTAGTTCCTTAGATCATTTTCCAGTTTTTAGCAACTGTCTCGAATTTCTAGCCTAGATAAATATAAAAATAGCATGAAATTCCTTGTGATCAGCTGTTGAAGTTTCAGAGTGTGTTTTGGGTGTATTTTCAACTTCGTTTGGTGTTATTAAAGCTACTTTGATTGGTTTTCTATCCAATTTGGTGTGAAACATCTACTGGGTTGGAGTTATTTCTGGTTGAGTTCGAGCTTGTGGTTGCTTAGTAAATTCTGGTTGCTGTTGTTGCTGTGCTGACCATTTCTCCCATTTGTTTTTGACCTTCAGGTACACATCTTGTATTTCCCAGGCTTTTGAAATGAAATGAAGTACTGATCAGGCCTCACTTGTTGAATTCCTTTGTTTTTGACTTGTAATTGATTAGAACTCTATTTTTGTATGTAATCAAACTAAGGACTGTATAATTGGACTGAATATCTGGACTGTGTAATGGATTTTGAATTCTGATTATGTCTAATTCACATTGTTAGCTATTCAATTGTTTAATTTCTGTAATCATAACTGGGCGGTGTTAGGCTGATATGATTGGACTGTTTCGATTTTTTTTTAGTCGCATCAATAGGACTGCATATTGCAGTTGTTTGCATGAACAAGTGTTAGTAGAATAATGTATCATACTAGCCTGATAGGTTGAAGTTGGAATGGAATAAGGACTTGAATATCTTGAGTTTGATATCCCCATATTATTAGTAATAACCTTAGTTTAGTCATCCCGACTCTATTTCTAACATTATTTGCAGCAAGCATTGGATACAATTTGAACAACTTGATTGGGGTCTATCAGATAGTAAAAGCGTATTATTATTCCAGTTTTGATTGGGGTCTATTAACGGATCAAGGCTTAACAGCCTATTTCTGAGTAATGTGGGCACCAGTTTCTACTGATGTGCAACCCCGCCCAGTTGTAATTAGCCCCTCCTTTGAGCCGGCGTTACCCTGAATGTTTAGTTGGCCTCTCAGGATCTGGGCTGATTCTAAGATTGAGGCCTAATGTGACGAACACCCAATCCACCATAGGTTCTGGTACGGGTTTTGGACCGTTCAGGCAAGTATTAATGAAATTAAATTGCGTTATAGATATAGTCTTTAATAGAATAATTATAGTCCTTCTAGAATATCCTTTAAAATATTCGAGGT
>NW_017699705.1:0-2380 GCF_001879085.1 Nicotiana attenuata | reverse complement strand
AGAAGCAGCTTCTCCCCCATGTAGAGATACAAGCGCTTCGGCCTCAGCTCTGATCCGAAGTAGTGCGGCCACCAGCCCGGAACGGAGATCCTTGTTCTTGCCACTATCCTCCTTCGCGTCTTGAAGCTAGCGCTGAACCTAGGAAACCCTCCTCGAAAGGCTGTCCTTCTCAGAAGTCACCTCATCAACGCGGCGGCTGAGCTCGAGGATCTCAGCATCCCTGGCCCGAAGCTCCCTTTTTAGTGAAAGCGTCTCCCTCTCAAACTGCACAAGTTGGAGCCCAAAGAGTTAAAAGCAATAGACTCCCGCAGAGGCCCAAGAAAATAGCAGGGACGAAGAATGAATAACCTGTTCGGTTAAAATGACTTTCTCATGCTCGCGGCGGCTCACCTCGTCCTGATACTGAGCGACAGTTTGGCTGTAAAGCATTTCGGCCTGAAAGAGCATAAAAAGGATTAAGGAATCAAAGATCGGAACGGCCCAAAATGATAGAAAAACGATAAAGGAGTTTACCGAGCGTCGTGCCCGTCCGCCCTTGCTTGAACCAATTCCTCCGAGAGAATAAAGCCCCTCGCTCCAACTTCCTCGAACACTTCTCTCCGGGATCGGCAGCGAACATATTCCTCGATCCTTTTCTCACGATAAAGGGCTTTCCTTAACTCAGATCGAGCGTCAGCAGCCTCCTTTATGCAAATCGCCATCTCACGATCCGCCCCGGTTCGGCTCAGTGCCGCTTTCGCCCGGGCATCAATTATCTCAGCCCTGACCTTTGAGAGGTCAGACTCCAGTCTCTCGATCATATCCGCCTGAACCTGGGGGTTACTACGGGATAAGTTGAGCTGGGCCTCGAAGGCAGGGATCTTGGCTGAGGCACTCATCTCCTCCAAGGCTTGAGCCCGCACTTGGCCCCTTAGTTCCTCGCAAGTTGCCCTGACACGGTTCACATCACCTTTAAGGTACTCCAAGGCCTCTGTCTTTTTCTGCAGCTAACACAGCAAGAAGAAGTTATCCTTGAAATTAAAATGAAGCAAAGAACACACTACAGAAAGTTACCTGCTCCATCAAATAGCTCTCATAGTTCAAGCTCCGATACGCCTCATATCGCCAATGCTGCAGCTCAGCTTCCTTCTCCTTGCAAAGGAGCATAAGGGATTCTTGCTCGTAGCCAACTCCCCACTACTAAAAAGTAGCAAGAGAGGGTCGCAATAGCTTTTACCCGATTTTGGGTCGGGATCGAATCCACAGAGAGATAGGATTGGAATCGAGTATCTATCTAGTTTAGGATTGTGTATGTGTTCTTAATTGGTCTTCTATTCATTTTTGGTTTTTTTCATTATATTCTACTATGATCAAACTACAAATTATAATTGCAACAGAATTAGACTAAGAGTAAATTGCTACAAGTTGTATCTAATGGTTTAAAAGGCACTAGGGTAGTGACTTTCACCTAGTTGGCTAATTGACGGGTAATTGCATCTAAGTCACGATTGACATGATTGGAGAAATATGTTATAACCGTTGCTCGATACTACCCACTCTACACCTCTCGGTAGAAAGAGTGGTTTTGCCCAATTGACTCTCTCAAGACCAATTATGTATGCATATTTGCCCAAGCAACTAGGGTTCAAGTCGGGTAATTACTCTCTCGAGGTTTAACCCTTTAATTGGGACTATCAAAACTCTTGAGTCCATCCCAATTCCTTGTTGAGTCAATTTTGGAGACTTAGGCTCTCTTTCTCAAGAAGAGCCCAAGTCAACTTAGCACAAATAGTGTTTGCAACCACTAATTCATAAATTAAACCATAAAATTGACCCAAATAACAAACACTCATGGTCAATCTAACCTTAAATCACAACACCCATCAATTACCCACATTAGGGTTGAGCCACAACCCTAGCTAATGGGTCTAGCTACTCATGCTTGAAGAGAAAATCAGAGAAATAGATGAAGAGAAAGACATATTAATTAATTACTAAAATAAATACAAAGTTTCAATGATTAAAACCATGTAAAGATGCCAAAAATGACTAAGAAATATCGTCTCACGAGAGCAGCTACAGTATTGTAATATCTGATGCCCTAAAAATGGAAAAATGTTCTATTTATACTAAGCTGGAAAAACTGGACAAAATTGCCCCTGCGGGGTCAGTGCGGACCGCACAAAATGGTGTGCGGCCGCACTACGCTCTTGATTCTGAAAAATCAACTCTCTGAACCCAGGCTCCGCGGACCGCACAGAATGGACTGCGGCCGCGAAGGCATCTAGCGCGGTCCGCACAAACACGACCGGGACCGCACAGGGTTGAACCTTGACACTTGACATCTCTCTGAAGTTTGCTTCCGCGGACGCATAAAATGGTAGTGCGGCCACGGTGTCTT
>NW_017699704.1:0-2381 GCF_001879085.1 Nicotiana attenuata | reverse complement strand
AAGTAATGCCATTCGGGCTCAAAAATGTGGGGGCTACATACCAGAGACTGGTAACCAAAATGTTCAAAGAGCAGCTCGGTAAGACTATGGAAGTCTATATCGACGACATGCTGGTAAAGTCGACAAGAAAAGAGGACCACCTCAACCATCTGAAAGAAGCCTTCGAGATATTGAGAAAATACGGGATGAACTGAACCCCGAGAAATGCGCCTTCGGCGTGGCATCAGGAAAATTCTTAGGGTTTCTCGTATCACAACAAAGTATCGAAGTCAATCCAGATCAAATCAAGGCGATAGACGCAATACCAGAGATACTGAATAGCAAAAAGCAGGTGCAAAAACTGACTGGGCGAATAGCCGCCTTGTCTAGGTTCATCTCACGGTCCTCCGACAGATGTCACAAGTTTTTCAGTGTGCTAAGAAAGGACAATGGGTTACAATGGAACGAGGAATGCATCGAGGCCCTAAAGAAATTGAAGGCGTACCTGTCTTCATCGCCACTGCTAGCCAAAGCAGACCCAGGCGAACCACTGCTGGTGTATTTGGTCGTATCCGAGGTTGCCGTCAGCGCAGTCCTAGTTCGCGAAAATGAAGGTACACAATCTCCTATTTACTATATTAGCAAAACCTTAGTGAACGCCGAAACACGGTATCCACACCTTGAAAAACTTAGCTTTGGCATTGGTCGTAGCTTCACGGAAGCTCGACCCTATTTCCAATGCCACCCNNGAGAGGGTAAAGAATGTATGGTGCATAGATCATATAGAACCGAAAGAGTATAATATTACTTTTGCATTATCTTGCTTTGGTCTGTCATTTCAATCGGACATTATTGTTTAATATGTCATTTTAAAACTTTCCCACATCTTCTAATCACTATATATCATGTATATTATCAGATTCTATTTTAATCGGACATTTTTCTTTGAAACTTTGTAAGACTACGAACGGGTACTACGTTAAAATAAGATTCTTTTAACACAAATAATGAACGAAACATGTCAACAAGAAAACCAAAGTCCTCGTGCTTTGAACTGGTCATTTAAGACTTACGAGATTTAAATAATCCTAGATTAGTGGAAAACTGTTTGCTCAAATGGCAACATCAATGTCGTAACCTTATCATCTTTGTTTGGTCAAGGAAGCGAAGTTAGAATAGGTAAAGACCTCCCTAAAGTTGATACTTTTTAATGAGTGTACACCTTAACTATACGGGATTTTAATTACCTCCTATGCTTACTTTTACCCCCCTAACCTGCCACATGGCAGTTGAAGTTTGTCCAAATGGCTGAGTGCGCGTGGGGAGTATAATTTTTTGCCACATCAGTTGAATATTTACCATCTCTAATGGTAATATTCTCCCCCAACGGTAACAACCCCTATTTATTGGCTTCTTACCCTCTTCTTCAGCAACAAACTTCTCACAATATTTGTCCAGACAAATATGTTGCTGAAGAAGAGGGTAAGAAGCCAATAAATAGGGGTTGTTACCGTGGGGGGAGAATATTACCATTAGAGATGGTAAATATTCAACTGATGTGGCAAAAAATTATACTCCCCACGCGCACTCAGCCATTTGGACAAACTTCAACTGCCATGTGGCAGGTTAGGGGGGTAAAAGTAAGCATAGGAGGTAATTAAAATCCCGTATAGTTAAGGTGTACACTCATTAAAAAGTATCAACTTTAGGGAGGTCTTTACCTATTCTAACTTCGCTTCCTTGACCAAACAAAGATGATAAGGTTACGACATTGATGTTGCCATTTGAGCAAACAGTTTTCCACTAATCTAGGATTATTTAAATCTCGTAAGTCTTAAATGACCAGTTCAAAGCACGAGGACTTTGGTTTTCTTGTTGACATGTTTCGTTCATTATTTGTGTTAAAAGAATCTTATTTTAACGTAGTACCCGTTCGTAGTCTTACAAAGTTTCAAAGAAAAATGTCCGATTAAAATAGAATCTGATAATATACATGATATATAGTGATTAGAAGATGTGGGAAAGTTTTAAAATGACATATTAAACAATAATGTCCGATTGAAATGACAGACCAAAGCAAGATAATGCAAAAGTAATATTATACTCTTTCGGTTCTATATGATCTATGCACCATACATTCTTTACCCTCTCTTAAGAAAGATATTTAATAACCTTAATCATAAGTTTGTCCAAATCACCCTTCATCTCTCTCTTAAACGTCTCGCTTGATTACCATTCCATTTATTAGAACAGTAAAGATAGAATTGGGAAAAAAAAAGTAAAAATTGTTTTGTGATACGTCACATATTTTGAATCAATCAATTTAACATCTATATATATATATATATATATATATATATATATATATATATATATATATATATATATATATATATATATAT
>NW_017699703.1:0-2381 GCF_001879085.1 Nicotiana attenuata | reverse complement strand
ACATAACAGCTTTCCGGCTACACGCCTGGACTGCGCACGCAAATCGAGGTGAAGATAAAAGAGGTTTTCAAGGCCTCGAAACATAGAATTCAATTTAAAAGCAATTGGGTCATCACAACGACAAATCGATGCTTCTTATGGGACGATGATAAATGAAAAAAGAAGAAGGAATTATAACTGTATAGAATTAATAGAATAAACAAATTAAAGTAAAATAAGATGACCACAAGTGCAAATTAGTGACTTTAACTTAATCTTGGTGACGATTATTGTAAATTGTTTTCAATGGGAGGAGGCTTTCTACTTAAGTATATATAGGCTTAAATAAACATCTCCAATTACTTTCCTCAAATAGTCTCCAGCCCCCATCTGGAAGTCCCTGTGTTTCCAAATACCTCCAGCTACTTCTCTCCAAGAATTACATACAAAAATTTCTTACCATATTTTAAAGTGTGATTAACAATATTAGATGCAAGACGGAAAGAAAATTTCATGGATGACGTAGCAAATAAAGTGATGAAATACAAAAAATATATATATACAAAAAATATATATATATATATATATATATATATATATATATATATATATATATATATATATATATATATATATATATATATATAGAGTATTCCAAAAATCTAAGTAAATAAGGATTTTTTTCAATGGGTATGGTAGAGATTCATTGAAAACATATAGATAAGTCAATATACAAAAATTTGAGGAAGATTAGAGGTGATTTGGACTGAACTGGAATCAAAATTCGTAGTTAAAATCGAGTTTAAAAAATTCTTCCGCAATGTATCAAACATATATCACGCATGTATCTCATACGCAGATATACATAGACGAGAGCGAATGATATGACTCTCCCATTCTTCTTTTTGAGTATTTCCTAAAATCCACAAATTCATGCCACCAAAATAACTGTATAGGATTGCTAGATTTCCCTTCACTTCTAACAATGGGTAAAAACCGAATGTGTGAGTTAAAGCATTCGGCAATATGATAATTCTTAAATTTTCAGTTTTAATATCAAATGCAACGTATGAATTTACCATATAGATAATTCCACTAACGCGAACTCCCTCCTGATATGAAAGAAAATCATAAGTGATACTTTTGATCTCTCTCCACGATTCATTTATATCGTAAAGTTAAAACCCAGCTTCTTGTGGACCGTATTGATGTATCATTCCCTATCACTAGAACTTTATACAGTCAAACCTCTCTATAATAACCTCGTGTATTTCGATATTTTTTGGATGCTATATATAGTGAAGTGTTGTTATAATCGATTCCGAGAAAAACATGACTTTTACAGTAAAATGAATGATTGTTATGAAAATGCAGGATATATGGAGATGCACAAAATCTGATTCCCATTTAAGAGAATAATAAAATTTAGAAATACACTTAAAACGCATTAAGGATTTGACAGGAAGCCTTGCGAATATTTCTATTATTATATCATAGGGAATTGTAGGTTTTTCTGTTGTAGGTTTCATCTTCTCCTCCATATAGAATGCAGTAGCAAGAATAAAAAGAAAAAGAAGAAAAAAGTCAATAAAACTGACACGATCACAATTAAGTTTCTTGAGTGACATTGAGGAGCAGTGGCGGAGACACGATTTTAAGTTTGTGGGTTCGGAATTCTAATCCTACTAGTCTTAATAAAAGAAAAAATTACCACATAAACGTTTTCAATCATCTATTAATATATTCAATTATAAATTTATTTTAGTTTTATAATGTCATCACTCTAAATTCAAAAATTATTATTCTTCCTTCCCAGTTTCAATATTCACACATAAACTTTAAAGATTTATGATTTTAATTTTAAAATTCTAATTTAAGAGCTTTATCAAAAAAATGAATTAGGTTGATGAAATATTAATAGTTTCCTGCTTATTTTATCTTCCATTTAGTAAATAAGATATGATGTGACTTAATTTGATCAAAATATAAGAGAGAAAATATTATATAAAGAAAAATAATTATGAATCTTCATGCGATTTTGGACAAAAATGTGTTGCTTCCCATTTTAAAGTAATGTCCATCTTTCATTCTTTCTTTTACTTGTCATCGAATAAACTCTTTAAATGAAATTTATTTTTAATTTGTTTTAGCTTTTAAGTTTCAAATTGATACGCCACTTAAGAAGAAGAGTGAAAAATTCTACTATTTGGTAAGAGAATATTTAAGTCAAAAGCGTGTTTTAGTATTTGAATTAAAATTATTGGTTAATTATTTGGTGTTGAAGTAATAAATTCTAAAAGGAAAGAAATTATAAACTAAAATCTTACTCGGTTCCAACTTCTTAATTATATAATTTTGTACATAATTCGAAGATGGAAAAATTTAATCAATAAATAATTTTG
>NW_017699702.1:0-2381 GCF_001879085.1 Nicotiana attenuata | reverse complement strand
GTGACGCTTAGGCTCAGTTTTTGACTCTTGTAGAAGTACCTTAAATTGTATGATTTTAACTTTGCTTAACTGCTTTGACTAGAGTGTCTTGATGAATCCAATCCTGTGTGAGTTATGTGCCATGTGTGTGTGAGGTTTAGGTGTTATTATGTGCAGTGCATTTGATGCCTAGAACTTGCCCCGTGTGTTTGCAAAGCGAAATAGTAGTGTTGTTCAGTCTTGGAAGTGATATAGGCGTTTTCTTGTTGAGCCAGATATGTATATTTTACCCACCTAATTGTTATGTATCTTAGTTAACCTCTTTGAGCCTATAATCCTGTTTCCTTGGCAACCACATTACAAGACTTACCCATTTGTTGGAATTAACCATCTATTTGAACCATTGTAACCTCTCATGAGCACTTGAATTGTTTATGACTTTGTAAAAGTTAAAGTGTGGGGTGGTTGGTTTGGCTTTTGAGTGGAACTAATGAAATAAGGAGAAAGGTGCACTGTTTTGAAAAAGGAAGAGCCACTTGAATTGAAAACAAAATAGTTGGATTGTTGTGAAAAAAAAATTCTTGATAAGTGGTGGCTCTTGACGTAAGTGTGCTTAAAGAAGTATGGGGTAATATAAATTGATGTGAAGGTGGAGTTTGGTTTGACATAAGTATGGGGTTTGAATGTTAAAGTATATGTATTAAAGTGCTTAGGGACGTGTAGTCACTCTTATATCTAAATGTATCCTACCCGTCCCGTAGCCTACATTACAACCAAATAAAGTCCTAATTGATCCTAGATTGAATGAGCTCGATTAGTGGAGTAGTACACTACGGGCAAGCTTATGGTGCATATTTTGTGGGATATGAATGTTATTTCTGAGAGTGAGTGAATTCTTTCTATCTTGAGTTCCTAAGTGTTCGTAAATTTTATTGTGTGGAACTACTCTCTTTTGTTGTGTGAGGGCACTTGATTCATGAAGGAAAGGTAATATCAGTGACCTCTATGTTAGAGTAAGTAGGTGAGTTGTGAATAATGCGCGGTACCTGTGAGTCAAATCTTGAGGTGAAGATGTTACGCTTTTGTGCTTAGTCTATTTTAAATACTCTTGGTGTGATGAGTTAGGAGAATTGTTTAAAAAAGTCGTGTCTATAAAAAGTGTAGTTTGATTGCTCGAGGACGAGCAATGGTGTAAGTGTGGGGTGTTGATGATAGGCTATAATTATGTATATTAGTCGATTATTACACTCTAATTTACTGCACTTTAGTTGAGTTTGTGCTTTAATTGCTAGTGTTTTGCACTAACGGTGTGTTTTATGCCTTGTAGGAGTGATTCCGAGCTATATAGATGTTATGGAATGAATTCAAGTGATTTGGAGCTTTGAAGTCTGAGTAAAAGCCCAACGAACTAAGTCGGGATCGTATTTGGGGATCAACGGATGATAAAACAACAAAATGAAGACTCGAGGAGGTATATTGTGCACCGTCTAGTAAAATAGACATAACTTTTTGCTCAGAAATCCATTTGGGCTCCAAAATATATGGTTGAAAAGCTAACTCAAAAGGCTACAACTTTCATGTTTTACGTTTTTCAAGTTCCAAATACAACAGGGTGAAAAACTGTGGTTACGGTAGGACCGCGGCAGAATATTACCAAAGATTCAGAGGACCATTCTGGCCGTGGTCCTGGCGTAACCGCGGTGGGACCGCGGTAGGAAGCGAAAATTTCAGGGACCAAAGTGCAAAACACGGGATTTTAAGCCCTAAACCCTATATTAAACGAAGGAAGCCGGCCAAAAGACAGGAGGGGAAATATTTTGGACACAAATTAGACCTAAGGAGGCGGAGAGACACTACTTTAGGGTTAGACAACACCCTTGGAGGCAAGAACACATTGGGAGCAAGGCGGAGAATTCTTCTACGAGTTTTTTCCTTCCTCTTCCTATTTTTCATTGTTGGTTATGACTTTTAGTATTGCAGTTTTACATACTATTATGAATAGCTAATTTGTTATCTAGAGTTTTGATAGAACCTTTTGTAGGATAAATTCTTGTTATGTTTTTATATAATTGAGCCATAGCTTTTCTCTATTTGTTCAACTACGTTTATATTCTGGTTGATTGACGAGCTCTCAATTAGCTGTGCCTATTTAGTACGTATAACTCGGGAGAGAGTGCATATTTAGGTAATTGTTGAACAACACCACTCCCAGAGTATATGAGGGATCAATAACCGATGGTTTAAAGGCGGGATTAGGGATAACGAAGCCTTGGGTGCGATCTGAAGTGAGCTGTATTAAAAGCCAGCTAGCGTAGCTCGGGAGAGTGCGTCTAGTAAATTGTCGTAATTACTCGGGAGAGATTTACGGTAATAAGAGTGCTCATGATCGGTAGAGAATACTT
>NW_017699701.1:0-2381 GCF_001879085.1 Nicotiana attenuata | reverse complement strand
TTGTGCATTCGAATATCATCTAGTCGGTTTGGGATCCTGAAGGTAATCATCACGGACAATGGGGCCAACCTCAACAGTCATTTGATGGCACAAACATGTCAGCAGTTTAAGATCACGCACCGCAATTCCACCCCATATCGTCCTAAGGCGAATGGAGCGGTCGAAGCAGCTAACAAGAACATCAAGAAAATACTTCGAAAAATGGTAGAGGGGTCTAGGCAATGGCATGAGAAGTTACCTTTCGCCCTTTTAGGCTATCGCACTAGTGTCCGCACTTCAGTAGGGGTAACTCCCTATTCACTGGTGTATGGCACTGAGGCAGTAATACCCGCAGATTTTGAAATCCCATCCCTTCGGATTATTGCCGAGGCGGAAATTGAAAGTGTTGAATGGGTCAAGGCCCGCTTGGAACAACTAAGTTTGATTGATGAAAAGAGATTGGCAGCAGTATGTCACGGTCAGTTGTACCAACAGAGAATGGCAAGAGCATATAACAAGAAAGTGCGTCCGCAGAAGTTTGAAGTAGGGCAATTGGTGTTGAGGCGTATCTTACCTCATTGGGCTGAAGCGAAAGGAAAGTTCGCCCCGAACTGGTGAGGGCCATTTGTTGTAACCAGAGTGTTGTCCAATGGCGCATTATATTTGACAGATGTGGAAGAAAAGTGTGTAGAAATGGCTATCAACTCTGATGTAGTCAAGCGATACTATGTATGATTTCTGGGTTTAATTGTACTTTATTGTATTTGGCATATTTTTGAGATTGAAATGACGAAGGCATTTTGTTCTGCTATCCAAACACTTTATCCTTTGTTATCCCTTTTGAGCCTCATTTATTTTCTTTCGTACCCCTCTTTCGGAATCAATAACAACTCGGGAGCTCGAGCAAGGAAAATCTGTGAAGAAATAAGAAAACACAGTCCAACAGAAAGAAAAGGAAAAGAAGAAGAAAGAAAAAAAAGAAGACAAAAGAAAAAGAGAAAAAAGAAAAAAAAAAGAGAGAGAAAAAAGAAAAATGAAGAAAAGAAAAGAAAGAAAAAGAAAGAAAAGAAAGCGGAAGAAAAGGAAAGATTGCAACAACAAAGTAACTCCTACGACCTGAACTACGTTTGACTTGATCCCGAAAGGGTACGTAGGCAGCCTCCCTCTGAGGTTCAGTCACACCAAAACAAAATCCCAAAAGTCCCCACGAAAGAAACTGGGGCAGCAGTTGTGGTTGTGCAAGAAATTTGATTCCGAAAGTTGTAGTTTCGAACCCACGTTGAATTGTTTTAGAGCCTTTGATACCCTTTCTTTCTAACCCTGTCCAAAAGCCTGGATTACGGTCCAAAGAAAGACCTTCTGATCAATCTTCAGGAAGTGCCAATACGAGCAAGTAAAAGTGATTCACGTCAGGGGCAACACTCCGGTGCAAGAAAAATGATCAAAATGAGAGAGTCTTATTGGTGAAAACCCTCACGGGCACCGTAAGGCGAAGCGAGTTGAGAGAAATAAAAAATGAGAGAGTCTTATTGGTGAAAACCCTCACGAGCACCGTAAGGCGAAGTGAGTTGAGAGAAATCAAAATGAGAGAGTCTTATTGGTGAAAACCCTCACGGGCACCGTAAGGCGAAGGTGAGTTTTTCAGACAGGTAAATAAGACAAGTCTGTGGTCAAAAGTTGCTCAAGACATTGCAGAACGAGCAAGGTTTGGGTTTGGGTGAGAATCAGGTTATGAAAGTCCGGAACAACAAATGTGGCAATCGAAAGTTGATTGGTTAGACAAACTGGGCTGGTTAATCCAAAATGCATGGCATGCTCAATGGTACCAGCAGTTCCACTCAGATAAGTCTCATTCTCTTCTTTCTTCATTACAGATCATCCGTTCTCGAATTCTCTTTATCCTTAACCCTCGAGGTCATTGCATTTAATTCTTTCGAGGTCTATCTTTAAGATGTTTCAGTGTCAGTTCTGTTCGAAACAAAAGGAAGGAATGTCAAGGCTAACTACCAGCTTCCTAGTTGTACAGACAGGGCCAGAATATATCAAAGATGTCAAAAGCAAAGTAAGTCATAAAGGACCACTGGAAGTTTCATCGGTGGATTAATCGGATAATTGTGGGGAAGAAGCGACGTTTCAAAAGAGGGGTTAGCAACACAAAAACAACAATATGGGATAGAACACTTGGGTCATCAGAATCAAGGGTTTGAAATTCGGTCAGGAAGTCGAGGGGGGATTCAAGGCAAGTCCAGGAAAGCGGGACGAAGTAAAGCCCAGCAGCAGGGATGTACCTAGCAAGAGTGCCAGCAACTAGCCACCATTTTTAAAATTGACAAGATTTTTTTTGATTGAAACAGGGGCAGAAATTTCGTTCATTTCAGAGGAACCCTCCATAAGGAAAGGTA
>NW_017699700.1:0-2381 GCF_001879085.1 Nicotiana attenuata | reverse complement strand
GGAGTAAAAGGTCTTCGTCTTTTGCGAACCTAGTCAGTTCGTTAAAACGCGGGGATTGGGTCGGTAACTGGTTCCAGTGGCAGTTTCTGTTGGTTCTTGGGGGTGGGTAAGCGTTTTGAGATGGCTAAGGTATTTTGGGGGAGTAGGTGCGCGCCGATTGTGCATGGGTAGGGGGTTGGGGGTATGGTCTGGGCGATGATGGACGGAGAAATGGGGAGTAGGAGGTGGGTAGTAATGCTGTGGTAGGCCAGTATGGAGTATGTGGGTAAGCTTGGGGGTGAGGGCGAGGTTGGTGATAATATGGTGACGGACTCCTGGACCAGACCCTTGATTCCACTACTGCCACTTCTTCTTTCTTTTTCGTTTCCCAATACTCATCTGGTGCCACTTTGAATAGCCTGCATAGTTGCTTTGAGTGCCGAATAGCTCATAATCTTGTTAGACTTGAGACCCTCTTCCACCATACTTCCCATCTTTAGGACCTCATTGAAAGTTTTCCCTACCGCGGACACTAGATGACCATAGTAGGTTGGCTCCAAAGCCTGAAGGAAATAATCAACCATCTCATTCTCTTTCATCGGAGGATCAACTCTTGCTGCCTGTTCTCTCCAACGGAAACCGTACTCTCTAAAGCTTTCTCCGGGCTTCTTCTCGATTTTGGTCAATGACAGACGGTCCAGGACAATTTCGAGGTTGTATTGAAAATGACATGCAAATGCTTGAGCCAGGTCGTCCCATGTGTACCACCGAGCATGATCTTGTCGTGTATACCATTCTAACGCTGCTCCACTTAAGCTTTGACTAAAGTAAGCCATTAACAGCTCATCTTTTCCCCCAGCTCCCCTCATCTTGCTGCAGAATCCCCTCAGGTGGGCCACCTGATCACCATGGCCATCATACAAATCGAACTTTGGTAACTTGAACCCTGCTGGCAGCTGGACATCGGGAAACAAGCATAAGTCTTTGTAGGCCACACTGACTTGGCCACCCAATCCTTGCATGTTCCTGAAGGATTTTTCTAGGCTTTTTACTTTTCGAAACATCTCTTCCTGTTCCGGGTCCTTAAGCGGCTTATCAATTTCCACCGGGAACTCAAAGCGAGGAGTGTAGGAATACGACTCAGGAGCTTTGAAGTTAGGCTCGGGAGGGTAGCACTGGCTGTCGTGAGTTGGAAACAATGGCTCACTGGAAGATCTCTGCAATGTGGCAGGTGGAGGCGCCACAAATACTGGAGCAATTGGTGGTGGAGGACATGGAATTTGTTTAGGTGGTGGTGGTGGTGGTGTCTGAGAGGTGGTTCCGTAGTACTGCTGGTAAGTAGGGAAAGCGGGAGATGAGTTCACTGTGGGAGGATCTTGGGGTTGAGCTGGTGGTGGGAGATAATTGGGGTTGGCAGGATAGACTGGTGGTGGATGTCCCTTCGACCAGGCCTGGTACATTTCGGCCATTTGTTGCTTTAGTTTGTACATCTCTTCTCTCATTGTGTTAACGTCCACTGCCTCCTCCTCTCCGGATGGGTCAGTAATGCTTGCTTCCAAATCCTGATTGGTCATATTTGACTTGTCCTTGGAACGGGTGTTGTAAGGATGGGTTGCCAGAATGCCAGTCAGCTTAAACACCTATCTGGACTCATCAACAACAACTTGGTTAGCGGTTAGGGCATTAACAAATAGATAACCGCACATTGATGGGTGGATGTACCTAAGCAGTCAAACGTCTCTATTATGCCTCTATTCATTCACATGCGTCATCCCGGCTTTCATTTCTTTTCTTGCCAATTAGTTCCCACTCTTATCTTTTCACTTTGTTTTGCTCTCCCTTTGTTGGTTTTCTTTCATTTGGTTTTTCCCCTGTTTGTACCATTCTTTTCTGGTTTTCCCTTTTATTATTTAGAAACGGTCGAATCCTATGGAGATTGCCTACGTATCACGACCCCGCGTGAATCAGACCAAGCGTAGTTCGTAAAAATAGATGCAAAGTAGGAGCATGATATTTTTGACAATTTCAATTTTATTGATAGCAAACTTGTCGATTACAAAGACTCAAAACAACTAACAAACCCCATCATCCCTATACAGGCTCGATCAACTGGCTGTCCTTTAAAAAAGATACAGACTCTGGTAAAAAGAAATACAAACCCAAATGACCTAACTCCCAAAAGGAAATACAGACTCGGACGACAAACCCCTCTTCTTTTTTTTTTAGAAGAAACGAGTGTAGACTCAAAGACAATTATGAATACATTAAAGCTCCTGGTGCCCGCGGGACATCATTCGGTCTAGCCGCGGGCTTATATGCAAGTTCCCCTTGAAGTCCGTACTAGGTCGTTCATAATCTGCTTCACGAACGTCATCACTGATGCCAGGAAGGTAGTACGGGTC
>NW_017699699.1:0-2381 GCF_001879085.1 Nicotiana attenuata | reverse complement strand
AATGTGATATACCGGGGTTTCAAACCCTCAGGTCATCATCTACATCTATTACTCACCTCAAGCCGGCCACAAGTCTAGCTCGCTATGCCTTTGCCTTTCGAATCAACCTCTTCGCACGTCGAATCTGATTAAAACCACAACGAATACATTACAATAGGCTAAAGAAACATAACCCAATCGAAAAGACTCGAAAAATATCGAAAATCGCGAAATTAGCAAAACCCGAGCCCCGGGCCCACTTCTCGAAATCCAGAAAACTTTACATCAAAACGATCCTTATCTCGCCACGAGTCTATACATATCAAACTCACAAGAATCGGAGTCCATTTGACCCCTCAAATCATCAATTTAAGCTCTCTTAAGTTTCAAGCCCTAACCTCCATTTTTAGCATTTAATCCCTTAAATTTCAGTGTTCAATCCATGATTTTACACTATATAAACATAATCCGAGTCCAATAGTTCATACCTAATGAAGCCCCTTCAATTTCTCTTCAAAATCGCCCAAGAAACCGCCTAAGCCGAAGTCCAAAATATTTTTCTTCTCTTTCAAATTCGTGAACCACTATTCACTTAAACCCAGACCGTTTTTCCGCTTCTGCGGATAATATGCCGCACCTGCGGTCACCGCGTATGCGACCAAACGTTTGCTTCTGCGATCTCACTTAAATTCCCCCGGACCGCTTATGCGGTCTAGAACCGCTTCTGCGGTCGCCGCATTTGCGGATCCACGTCCGCTTCTGCGGAAAACCCTGGTCCCTCAAGGACCGCTTCTGCGACCAATACGCCGCATCTGCGGAACCGCTTATGCGGTCCCTTTTCCGCAGATGCGGAAATAACAGAACCAGCAAACTTCAAACATGCAACAAACTCCGAATTCTCCGTTTAACCACCCGAATTCACCCCGAGGCCCCCGGGACCTCAACCAAAAGCACATACATGATCTATTACCTTATTCAAACTCGCTCGAACCATCAAAACACTATCGTTAACATCAAAATCCTCAATTATCCTCAAATCAAAGTCTAAGTTTCCTAAAAACTTCCGAATTACGCATTCGATCAAAAACCCGACCAAAACACCTCCGAATGACCTGAAATTTTGCACACATATCCAAAATCACCTAACGGAGCTACTGCAACTCTCGGAATTCCATTCCGACCCTCGGATCAAAATCTCACCTATCCACCGAAATTCGCCAAAATGCCAACTTTGCCAATTCAAGCCTAATTCTACTCCGGACCTCCAAAATCACTTTCGATCGCACTCCTAAGTCACAAATCACCTCCCGAAGCTAACCGAATCACCGGAATTCACATCCGAGCCTTCTAACTAATAAGTCAACGTCCGGTTGACCTTTCCAACTTATGCCTTCCTTAAAGAGACTAAGTGTCTCACTTCCTATCCAAACCAATTCAATTCAACTATAACTCACTCGTTTTTGATAATGAAACATGAAGAATCAGTAAATGGGGGAAACGGGGCTGTAATACATGAGACGACGGGTCGGGTCGTCACATCCTCCCCAACTTAAACCAACGCTCGTCCTCGAGCGTACCCAGAGTTGTCCTAGAAGCTAACCAACAGCTGAATAACTTTACCAAGCATATACCCGGGGTGATCTCACGTCACCCTATCTCATATAGGTCCGACAACACAATATAGCCGAAATCTCACAGTCCATTTAATCCATAAACCATAGAACCACATTGCACTTTCCGAAATCATACACAATATCAGAACCTCACATCTATACCCAGAATAAACCCGAACCAGCTGTAATAACCCATACTTGCAACCTCAGGTGAAGTCATATGATATACCACATAATCCAAACACTCGAAACGATAGCCTCTATTTACAGCAGTTGCCCAAAATAACCAAATACCGATAGAAAACCTTTTATTAGCTAAAGTCTTATTCCAACACTTCCATATACTGCCAACAACAAATGAAACACGCGATAAACCGTAACCATTCCTCAGATCAACCATTCATGAAGCCACTTCCCTTTGACTAATATCACAACAGATTTCCGGGCCATACCTTGATATTATCTCTCTAACAAGCTGCAATCAATTCTGTTCGTATTCACTAATGACTCTAAGGATCACCTCGAATCCAACACACCACTCTGGTGATATGATACCTCAATACAGGCCTAAGCCACAACTTGCATAATACGCGTACCAACAAGAAACGACCTGAATATACTCAAATCATGAAAATAACTCAAACCAAAAGAGCTGTACTTCAAGCTCATCAGTATCATCACAACACAAGGCTGAGACCCCGTCTCACATCATAGAAATAGAACACCTGAATCTACCCCCAAAAGGTCATAACTCAACGCAGCCTCGCTACAATGCGCGATCCTATCCAA
>NW_017699698.1:0-2382 GCF_001879085.1 Nicotiana attenuata | reverse complement strand
GAGAAAACGTCTGGTTTTTGGGTTTTCGGTTTAGGGTTTTTTTTTTTTTTTTTAAGCAAATCCACTAGGCGGGTTTAGGGTTTAGGGTTTAGGGTTTAGGGGTTTCGGGTTTTGGGGTTTTGGGGTTTTGGGGTTTGGGGTTTGGGGTTTGGGGTTTGGGGTTTTGGGGTTTTGGGGTTTGGGGTTTGGGGTTTGGGGTTTGGGGTTTGGGGTTTTTTTTTTTTTTTAGCAAAATCCACTAGGCAATGCCTAGGGCTAGTTTTTATTTATATAAATAAAGAACAAACAAGCTGTCATGAATTCGTACTTAAAGTACGAAAAGGATAAAAATTGAACTACTACATAAATCCTATTATCAAAGTTGAGTAAAGTACTCAAAATTGATAGTACACATTGCCTTCTAAAATTTGTTAAAATGAAGCTACAAAATAAAATAGAACTAGTCCATGTAACTATAATTCCGAAATGAAGTAGATCGAATTCGTCAATCCCATAATATATTGTCCGATTTCTCAAACCAAACACGCCTCTGGTTTGCAGAAACAGCCTCTCCTTTGCAACAGCGATCAAATTACTCCAACTATTAAATTGAACAAATAGCCACATATGGTAATGGCTATTCATACAACTCCAAATTAAAGTACCAACCCAGTCCAAATAAATCAGATCAGCCCAAATTAGCCCAAAAAGCCTCCACCTTACACCAGCAGCCACATTTCGCAATTTATTGAGATTAACAAATAGCCACTTATATGTAAACCATATACATTGGCTATTTATACAATCCAATAATGCCTCCTTCCCAAACCAGCCCAAATGTCCCTCTGCCAGCCCAACAGAAACAGCCCTAATGAAAGCCCTATTGCATCGATAGCCAAAGCTCCAACCATTGCATTTATATGAATAGCCAAATTGACTGTCTAGCCTCAAAAATTGTACAAATGACCTCTGATTTACCCATCTGTTCACCCAACACGTGCCCCTGTCTATAGATATACCCCAGCATTTATACCGACAATCCCCACTTCCCATTACATATCCCCAAAACATTTCGTCTCTCCACCTACTCCTCTGCTCCACCTGAAGTTCATCTAGGTAATGTCGCCTCTCTCTCTCTTTCATTTGAATATTATCTTCCTCCTTCCTGCTCCAATCCCCTCTTCTAACTTCATTTCTTCTTTGTATCTTCATGAATCTGCTGAAATCTGTATACCTCGTCTGAGAAGAGTGATTTTGTACCTCTTGAATCTTCCACCTAGCTACTACAGCTTCTGTGATATTGTACATACCTAGGTAATATCGATTCTCTTTCTCTTTGTTTTGTGCATTTTCTTCTTCATCCTTGCCCCAATCGATTATACTAACTCTATTCCTTCTTTGATTCTTCATGCATGTACTTGAATCCGTATGTGTCGCGTTGTAGAAGTACATTTGACAGTCACGATTCTTCTGTCCAGCTGCTGCAAAAGCCCAAGAGCACCCAGCCTCTGGTATCAATACATCCCCTTGCTGACCAAAATAGATGCCTGTGAAAACTCTGGTCAAGTTTGTAAACTCATGTCCTTTGTAACTTGTATTTAGACCACTCCATGTATGTAGATCAGTAATTTTTTCTTCTTTCTTAGCTATTTCCTTACACGTATGCATCATGCAGTAAAATTTACTGTCAGTCAAACATGTAACTAAAAAGCCCCACTCCTGTGCTTGTTTGTTCTTTATGTATGTTGTTCCTGCTTTTATTTTTAATACATTGCAGTATGCTCCTCTAATTTTTTGCTTCTGTGTTGTAAACCTGTCTGTAACCCCATTATAAACTATGTTTAAGTTGTCCCCGATGGATTGAGTACAAAGTACTAATACCACCATCTGAAGAGTCCTTAAACCATAGCTTATAAATAAGATTACTTCTTCTGAATGCATTTGCAATGATTCTGATATCCTTGATTTGCAATTGATCCCAGTAGTCTCTGTATTAATCCTTGTAACCTTTATTGTTACCTTACTAAACTCTATGCTTAAGATCACCCCGATGGATTGAGTACATAGTACTGATACCACCACCTGGGGATTCCTTATAACATAGAGTATAGTAAGGATTGCTGATATTGTGTGATTCCATGTCTTTGTATGCATTGTTTCTGTTTCCTCTTGTGGCTTCCCTTGAATTCCCTTCATTGATTTGAGTACACTGTACTCATACCACAAAGTATGGGTTGTCCAAGAGAAGGCCACCAGAACTACTGTTCTTCCTCTCCTCCTTAAGGATTTGAGGATACTGTCTGTATGTCCATGCTTGATTTCCTGTATACCATTTTCCATCTTGCTGCTGATTTTGCCCACATTTTTAGACATTCTGGGCAATTTTCTTACACTTGGGTGTGT
>NW_017699697.1:0-2382 GCF_001879085.1 Nicotiana attenuata | reverse complement strand
ATAATTTTGATCTGAACAAAGCAGAGGGTGAACTAGCCAGGGCTCAAACAAAATTGGCCAAGAATGCGGAGGAGCGGGCGCGCTTGGTTAAACAGTTGAAAGAGAAATATGACAATGAGGTTGCGGGGTTGAAGAAAAGGGTCATCATCGTTGAGAACAAAATGATCAAGCAGGCGAAAGACTTTAAGGCTGAAAGAGAACACTGTTACGCAGCAATGGCACAGTTAGAAAGAGATTTGCTACAACTCCAAGAACAGAATCAAGTAGCTGAACAAACTTTGGAAGCCAGGGCCCAGCAGATTGGGCGTTTGTTGCAAGAAAAGGGTGTCATAAGAGAGAGAGTCAGAAGGATCGCCGACTACATCGCGATGAAGTGCAGTAGTTGTGAGGGCATGACTAGATCCATGTTCTTTGCCACTGTAATGACCTTTGTCCGCCGGATAATGGAAGATCTCTACCACCTCCAACGGGATTTAGCGCGTAGGCCCGTGGCGAGACCGAATGATGTCCCGCGGGCCCCAGGAGTAGTTGAGGCATTGATGTATTCGTGATTTTCATTGGAGTCTGTTAGTCCGTTTTCGAGTCTGTATTTTTATCTTTTTGTTGGAGTATGTTAGTTTGTTTTTGAGTCTGTATTTTCATCTTTTCATCAGAGTCTGTTAATTTCTTTTTTGAGTCTGTTAGTTTTTTAAGTCATTGTAATCAAAGCATTTGCTTTTTAGAAAAATTTGAAAATCCCAAAAAATGTTTCATTATTTTAACACTTATCCCCCAGAACTACGCTCGGTCTGATTCATGCGGGGTCATGATACATAGGCAATCTCCATAGGATTCGACCATAACCAAAAGAAAGAAAAGGAAAAAAAAGACAAAAAGAAGAAAAAAAAAAGAGAGGAAAAAACAAAGAAAAAAAAAGAAAAGAAAAAGGTTAGAAAAAATAAAGAAACCGTGGGAGGAAACA
Organism: Nicotiana attenuata; assembly: GCF_001879085.1. Classification (NCBI taxonomy): domain Eukaryota; kingdom Viridiplantae; phylum Streptophyta; class Magnoliopsida; order Solanales; family Solanaceae; genus Nicotiana; species Nicotiana attenuata. Next base: position 1,421 of record NW_017699697.1, on the reverse strand, counting down.
ACGGCAAAACAAGAGAGAGAAATAAGAGGATAAAAACAAAGAGAAATCAAGCAGAGAAAGGCATGAGTGAAAAGAAAGGAGAAGAAGTTGCAAATGGAAATAAGGAAAAGTCGGGATGACGCAACCAACCGATCAAATGCATAATAGAAACGGTTAACTGCTTAGGTGCATTCATTCCCCAAATGTGCGGTTGCCTATCTGTTAAGCTCTAATCACTAACAAGTTTGTTGTTGACAATTCAGTACAGAAAGGTGGTTGGTTTGTGGTTCCCGAAGTAGTAACTCCTCTCCGCAACATAAATTCAAAAGGCAATGGCGGACAACAACAAAATTGGGTTGGTTGATACCGGTGCCCGAAAGCAGTTGGTTGAACGGGACACAGGTTTGGCTGATGAGGTAAGGATGTTAAGACAACAAATGACGGACATGTATCAGGCCTGGATGACTAGGAGAGCACACCCAAACTCCGACCGTAGTGCCGGATGATCCCCTATACTCTCCAAATCCACCCGTTTATCATAGCTTTCCCAACCACCCTAGTAGCTCCATCACTCTTCCTCCAATTACCTCTCCCTAAAATTGCCCTCCAGTCACATCCACTATCCCCAATAATGAATACCCACTCCAAGCTCATGATGCCCAATATTACCCCTCAGAGGTTGCCCACAAGGTTCCCTACTCATACAAACAGGGCCCGCGAGATGAGCCTCATGTTGAAAATGAAAAGTTCACAGGAAGAGAAGGGAAAGATGGGATATCCAGGAGGCTGAAAGGCATAGAACAGTCCTTGAAGAACAAGCAAGGAATGGGAGACCAGGGTAGCATGGCTTACAAACTGTCTATGTCCCCTGACGTTCGCCCGCCCGTGGGGTTCAAAGTGCCAAAATTTAACTTGTATGATGGGTGTGGAGATCCGGTAGCCCACCTAAGGGTCTATTGCAGTGAAATGAGAAGTGTTGGAGAGAAAGATGACCTGTTTATGGCAAATTTCAGTAAGAGCTTGACTGGGGCAGCTTTGGAATGGCATAATCGTCAAGATGTTGGTAAGTGGCCTACATTGGGTGACATGGCTCAAGATTTTGTTCGATACTTTCAATACAAATCAGGCGTTACCCCGGACCGCTCCTCCCTATCTAAAATCGGAAAAGAAGCTGGAGGAAAGCTTTTGGGAGTTTGGGCTCAGATGGAGGGAGCAAGCTGCTCGAGTCAGTACCCCGATTGGTGAAGAAGAAATGGTTGAGCTTTTCCTACAAGCCCAGGGGCCCACCTACTTCAGTCATTTGATCCCGGCCTTGGGAAAGCCTTTCAATGATGTGTTAAAAATGGGGGAGCTAGTAGAAGAAGGAATCAAGACAGGCAAAATCATGAGTTGTTCGAAAGAAATTCAAAACGTCCCAGTAAATTTGGGTGGAAGAAAGAGAA
>NW_017699696.1:0-2383 GCF_001879085.1 Nicotiana attenuata | reverse complement strand
GCCGAAAAATCTTCGAATGAAGATTCGACGAGTTCAGATGAGATTCGAAGGAAAAGGCCAGTGGATTCGAATAGAGCAGGGGAAGGGGAGTTCATGGTGTTATTCTGAGGTTGATTGGAGACAGCGGTGTCTTCGCCGGCGACGGCTCCGACGGGGTCGGTGGTGTTACAGGAGATATGTACGAGGAAGAAGGAATGTGTTTTAGGGTTTAATTAAGATTTCGGACAGTTATATTATTAATCAAGAAATGATGTGAGTCGTTGGATCAGGGGTGATGGGCGGCCTGGATTAATCCTAGCCTAAAACGGGGTCGTATAGGGGAGTGAAGACTTGGACCGGGCGGGACAAGGTCTGGGCCTAGACGGGGTGGCTCTTTTGCGCCATCCGAATTTGTTTTTTTTTTTTTTTAACAGGCCCAATTTGGGCAACCCCTTTTTCTTTGTTCTTTTCTTTACTTACTTGCTTTTGTTTTATTTTTGTTTTCATTGTGTATTTTTTTTATATTTTTCCTGATTTTATAAAAATGCTAAAAATTAAAATAAAGTCCTAATATATTTCAAAGTTAAACTAATTAAATCCTAAAATTATTTAAAATCTATTTCGTGACGAATTCAGAATTAAACAATTAAAATGCAAAAGTAAACTATTTTTGTTATTTTTCTCGTATTTTGTTCTAAAACGAATTAACCCCTAATTAATCCTAAAATATGAAATTAGATCCTAAATGCAAATGTCACGAGTATTATTTTTTTATATTTTTCATGTGAATTAAATACACAAATAAAATGCAAACAATTAACACAAAATTCACAAAATTATAAAATAATGGAAGAAATCATTTTGTTTGAATTTTTGGGAATAATTCACTTAGGGCAAAAATCACGTGCTCACAGCTGCCCCTCTTTGCCCGGGAACACGAAGAGTTCTCGGGCAAAGATAAGTGAGCGGATACGAGCGATTTTTGCCCGTTTGAATATTCCGTGTGAAGCATTTTTGAAAACCTGTCTGACCGAACCCTGCTTCAGAGGTTGCCTACATATCCTTGGCTATAAAGGAATCAGGTCAGTGTAGTTCTGGAAGGTTTGGTAGCTGGGACTACCAGGGCTGTGATTTCACTGCTGTTGCTGCTGTTACTGCTTGCTGACCTCCTTATTACACCATATTAAAATAAAAAGAAGCTAACCTAAGCTATGATCTATGAATTATAAAAAGGGTCCTATCTACGTCTTCTAACTTGCTCTTTGTGTTGCCTTGAACTTGTATTCTTCCACTGGAATTCTTTTGTTGCTACCTTGAATTGCGTTCTGCCGTGTTCTCCCTTTCCTCAAGTGACGCTTTGACCACTAAAACTTGAAATGTAGTCCTCTATTCTCCAGGCGGGCTCCTGACTGCTGAAACTTGAAATGTGTGCCTCTGTTCTCCAGGCGGGCTCCTGATTGCTGAAACTTGAAATGTGTGCCTCTGTTCTCCAGGCGGGCTCCTGACTTCATCAAAACAGACAAAAACAAAGAAAATCTCTTGCCCCAGTTTGGTGACTGGGCATCATATTATCAGATATTAATAAGAATTTGAAAACTAAAACTTGAATTGTAATACCTCTGTTCTCCAGGCGGGCTCCTGACTGCTGAAACTTGAAATGTATGCCTCTGTTCTCCAGGCGGGCTCCTGATTGCTGAAGCTTGAAAAGTATTCCCTTGTTCTCCAGGTGGGCTCCTGATTGCTGAAACTTGAAATGTATTCCCTTGTTCTCCAGGTGGGTGCCTGATTGCCAAAAAAAATAGACAAACAAAGAACATTTTCTGCCCCGGTTTGGTGGCTGGGCACATGGGTGAGTGTTAAACTGAATTATTCTACCAACTATTATAAGAATTTGAAAGCTAAGTCCTATTATCCAGGGAGGTCCTGACAACTCCTAACAATTACGAACCTAAGTTATATCTTCTAAAAGCATTACTCCCACTACATTTGTTATCTAAAAGGTTTTAAACTACTTCCCATTATCCAGGAGGGTCCTGACAACTTCTAGCTAAAAGATAGTTTTAACCTAAGTTATATCTACTGAAGGTACGACTCCCACTATATCTTGTTATCTGAAGCAAACTTTAAAACTACATCCCATTATCCAGGAGGGTCCTGAAAATCAAAATTCAAGTCTTATCTTATGAGTGCCAATTCTACGGCTGAATTATACTATCCTACAACAGTATTTTGCTATCTAAGGGAGACCTTAAAACTGTGTCCCATTATTCAGGAGGGTCCTGACAACTACTAATTGAGTCCTATCTTAAACAGGCAACTTTGAAACCAACTTCTGCTCCTTGGGATACATTTATGCTAAATTATGCTACTCATGATTGCTTTGAAATTTAACTAAGTCCCTTTT
>NW_017699695.1:0-2383 GCF_001879085.1 Nicotiana attenuata | reverse complement strand
TGCTTGATCTAATTGGCCTACCTAATTGGTCTCGAGAGAGTCAATTGGGCAAAATCACTCTCTCTATCGAGAGGTGTGAGAGTGGGTACAATTGTGCAACGGTTATAGCATAAGCCCCAAATATGTCAATCTATCCTTAGTAACATCTACTCGTCAATTAGCCACCTAGGCAGTGTCACGACCCTAGTGCCTTTCTTTCCATTAGATACAACTTAGCAATATTCTAGTAGCATAATTTAGCGTTAATCATTAGTTTTATCATAGTAGTTATAAAATCAAAAACCAAGAATGTTTGAAGTGACATTAGGAGTACAAACACATATCTAGACTAGACAGAAAATCCAACTCCACTACTAGCTCCCTGAGGAAATCGATCCCGACCTCTATTCGGGTAAAAGCTATTGCGACCCGCTCTCGCTACTTTTTAGTGGTGCAGAGTAGGCAGCGATCACTTTTTGGTGCCGTTGCCAGGGAGCTTACGATGTTGACTATCTGTTTAGTTCGTTTTGTGTTTTGCTTCTCTTTTCTTCTTGTTTACTAATTTTGTTTGTGTCGATCACTCAGGTACTATGGCTTTAAATGCTAATGACCCTCTTGGCAATGCCATGGCGGGGAGGAGGTAAAAGATATTGATCATGATGAGATTCCCTTACCTCAAGCTCCATGTAGAGGCCGTCAGGCCAATGACAACAATCCTATTCCAGACCCTCCTCCGCCACCGCCAAGAGTAGTCCCAAGAGTTCTCCTAATCAAGGGTATGCGAGTGCCATTGTTTCTCCCCGAATCCGGGCGGGGAACTTTCAAATCACAAATGTTATGTTGACCTTGCTCGAGCAAAGAGGGTATATTACGGGCGCCTCCGATCAAAATGCCTTCAAGCACTTGAAGGCGTTCGTAGATACATGCTGGGGTAGAAAGCTGACAAACGTGTCCGAGGATGCGTTGAGATTGAGGCTTTTCCCTTTTTCTCTTTGGGGTAAAGCGTTGGATTGGTTAGAAAGGCTCCCCAATCATTCCATCACTACATGGATGAATTGGCGGACAAGTTTATTTCCAAGTTCTTTTCGCCGAGTCACATGGCGGCACTTCGCGATGAAATTTTGGCCTTCAAGCAAGAGCCAACGGAACCCTTGCATGAAATATGGGAGAGATTTAACAATGGTGAAAGAATGCCCAAACAACGATATGACCGAGGCAATGATTCAACAAACCTTTTATCGGGGCATCAACACCACTAATCAATGCATTGTGAACCAGCTGGCCGGAGGCAACTTTATGAGGCTTCCTTTCAATAAAGCTTGTGATATTCTCGACGAGATGGCCGACACTTCTTCGGCTTGGCAAAGTAGGGCCAATGTTCCTCAAGGCGACCCTACGGTGATCCATTTGCACAAGGAGTTGCATGACCATGGTAAAGCTATTGCTTAGCTTACTACTACTATGAATCAATTGGCTAAGGCGCAATTACAACAAGTCCAAAATCCTCGCCAAGTCAATGCCATGGAAGGAGTGAATATGCTTAAGAGAAGGAAAAGAGGGCAACAACCTCAAGGAAAATGTGATCAATATGATGATGGTGGTGGTTTTTCAAATGGGTGTTATGATGATCTAAGTGAAGAGGTACGATATGTTAACAACTATCAAGGCAATAGAGGCAACTCTTCAAACCAACAATGGCGACCTCAAGGTAATTGGGGCAATCAACAACAAGGTGGTGGTAATTGGAACAACAACAACCAAGGCGAAAATTGGGGGAACAACAATTCGGGCAACCAAGGAAATTGGAATGGAAATAACAACAATTGGAACAACAATGGTCAAGGCAATTGGAACAACAATGGAAACCAAGGCAATCGGGGGCAAGGCTTTCAAAGGCCCCCTATGTACCAACAACCGAACAATCCACCCCCGTTCCCTTCTCAAGGATCTAGTTCTTCGGGTAATGATATGGGAAGAATTGAAATAATGTTCGAACAAATGATGAAGAAGAACCAATATTCCGATGCTCAATTGGCTTCCCACAATACCTCCATTCGGAATTTAGAGGTGCAATTAGGCCAAATTTCTCAATGGTTGAATACTCGCCCAAAGGGTGCTCTACCAAGTGATACGGTAGTGAACCCTAAAGGTGGGAACAATCATGTGATGGCGGTTACAACAATAAGTGGGAGAGGCGGTGATGTGCATGCCTCGAAAGATAAGCAAGTTGTGGATGATGATGTTGAGTACCACGAAAATGATAGTCCTTTGGTAGTTGAAGATGTGGTAGAGAATGATGTGAACAATGATGTGAGGATTGACATTGATGAGGCCGAGGTGGAAACTCAAGAGGCCGTGAACCCGTCTAGGGAGTACATAATTGACATGCCGGAGCCGGTGGTGC
>NW_017699694.1:0-2383 GCF_001879085.1 Nicotiana attenuata | reverse complement strand
TTATATTTCTTATTTTCCCCCAACCCCTTACTATGATGGTTCTACCTTTTCTTGTGAAGTTAATAGGAACAAAGAACCTGGGAATGCGGACCTGAAGGAGATCAAGGATATGCTAAAGTGCCTTCTGGAACAAAACAATGAGAAACAATTGCACATAGAAAGGCAAGAGGCAACTATTCGCAAGTTGGAGGCTCAATTGAGTCAAGTGGTTGGAGCTTTTAATGCTCAACAAGCCAATATTGAGGATAGTAGCCAAGAAGAGCATGAATTTGAGGTGTTAATTGGAAAGGTCAGAGTAGAACATCAACAACCTAGACAACTAGAATTTGAGGATGTCAATGTTGAAGAAGTAATACTAGAGTCAACCAAGGACGTTGAAGATACAAATTTAGTTGACTCTAGTGTGATTGGTGTTGAGAGGTTAAAAATCTTGAAGTTCATGTATTTGAGCGCGTTGGGCCTCATTCCAAACACTTCTCTACATTATGTTCAGACGGTGAAATGGAAATTCACTCTTATGAGCATAAAAAGGAGTCCAAGGAAGAGGTAGATGAGCCTTATATTTTGGATTTCTCAAGGCCGTCTAGGCAAGGTGACACTCCTCGGTCGAGAGCCAATAAGTGCATAAGATTTTATCTAATTTTTGGCTCGCAAGAATTTGTACCGCCCCAAGAGCATAATCATAAGCTTGAAGCAAAACTTGGGGTTCAATTCATAAGCTCGAGGTGGAGGCAAAAAGTGATTTGCGTCGTGCCGCGACGTTAAATCAAGCACTTGTTGGGAGCAACCCAGCTTTATTGCTTTCTTTTATTTTTTTTTTATTTTTTTTAATTGTATTTTTTTTGTAGTGTCAATTTTTTATTTTTTTAGGAGAATGGAAAGCAAAGGTATTGGAAGGATGCAACAGCAAACCAAATGGCTGGAACTAAGTGTGAGGTACCCGCACGAAGGACCAAGCCTGGGAGAAGTCTGAGTACCCCATGAACTGCTAGTGCTTCGGCCTTTGGCCTACTAGGGAGTCTCTTTTACCCTTTTATTAATTATGGTGTGCATTGGGGACAATGCACAATGTTAAGTGTGGGATGATGAGATTGTCTGGGTGACTTTTCATGCTACTTTAGCTGTATTAGTTTAATTAAATAGTTTTTTTTTAAAAGATTGGACTTTTCCCGACGATGGATCTATTAGACAATTTTCTTGAGGGGTTTAAGTCTTAAAAAAAAAGATTTTCTTTGTAGGTAGTGTAATAATTCCCCCTTGGTTTTTCTTTGTGCCGCGGTTCTTTTCCAAGGGTTTTATTTGAATCGGGTGTAGTTAGTTTTTTTTTAAGGAATAAGAGCCATTGTGTTGTGTTTCGAATTGAAGCAATATCTCTTGACTTGGTTATGCCTTGAGAATAGTGAGTACTTTGGCTGTGACGCTTAGGCTCAGTTTTTGACTCTTGTAGAAGTACCTTAAATTGTATTATCTTAACTTTGCTTAACTGCTTTGACTAGAGTGTCTATGAATCCAATCCTGAGTGAGTTATGTGCCATGTGTGTGTAAGATTTTGCATTATTCAGTGCATTGCATTTGATGCCTAGAACTTTCCCCGTGTGTTTGCAAAGCGAAATAGTAGTGTTGTTCAGTCTTGGAAGTGATATAGGCGTTTTCTTGTTGAGCCAGATATGTATATTTTACCCACCTAATTGTTATGTATCGTAGTTAACCTCTTTGAGCCTATAATCCTTTTTATTTGGCAACCACATTACAAGCCTTATCCATTTGTTTGAATTAACCATCTATTTGAACCTTTTCACCTCTCATGAGCACTTGAATTGTTATGAACTTTGTAAAAGTTAAAGTGTGGGGTGGTTGGTTTGGCTTTTGAGTGGAACTAATTGAATAAGGAGAAAGGTGCACTGTTTTGAAAAAGGAAGAGCCACTTGAATTGAAAAAAAATATAGTTGGATTGTTGTGAAAAAAAAAATTTCCTTGATAAGTGGTGGCTCTTGACGTAAGTGTGCTTAAAGAAGAATGGGGTAATTTACATTGATGTGAAGGTGGAATTTTGGTTTGACATAAGTTTGGGGTTTAAATGTTAAAATGTATGTATTAAAGTGCTTAGGGAGGTGTAGTCACTCTTATATCTAAATATATCCTACCCGTCCCGTAGCCTACATGACAACCAAATAAAGTCCTAATTGATCCTAGATTGAATGAGCTCGATTAGTGGAGTAGTACACTACGGGCAAGCTTATGGTGCATCTTTTGTGGCATATGAATGTTATTTCTGAGAGTGAGTGAATTCTTTCTATTTTGAGTTCCTAAGTGTTCTTAAATTTTATTGTGTGGAACTACTCTCTTTTGTTGTGTGAGGGCACTTGATTCATGAAGGAAAGGT
>NW_017699693.1:0-2383 GCF_001879085.1 Nicotiana attenuata | reverse complement strand
CTTTCCGCTTGCCCAGCACTGCCCCCACCGCATAGTCACTAGCATCACACATCAATTCGAACGGTTGCTCCCAGTCAGGGGCAACGATTATGGGTGTTGTGACCAACCTTTGCTTCAACTCCTCAAAAGCAACCCTGCATTCATCAGAAAATACAAAAGGGTGATCTTTCTCTAACAACTTACAGAGAGGGTTGGCAATTTTGGAGAAGTCCTTAATGAACCTCCGGTAGAATCCGGCATGTCCAAGAAAGCTTCTTGTGGCTTTGACTGAAGTTGGCGGCGGCAGCTTTGCTATGACATCAACCTTTGCTCTATCAACCTCTATTCCTTTTCTTGACACTCGGTGCCCCAAGACTATGCCTTCTTGTACCATGAAATGGCACTTTTCCCAATTCAGAACCAAGTTAGTCTCAATGCACCGTTTCAGCACACGCGTCAAATTCACTAGGCAGTCCTCAAATGAGTTCCCCACCACTGAGAAGTCATCCATGAACACCTCCATTATATCTTCTACCATGTCAGTGAATATGGCCATCATGCACCGTTGGAATGTGGCGGGTGCATTGCATAGACCAAAGGGCATCCTCCTGAAGGCATAAATTCCATACGGGCATGTGAATGAGGTCTTTTCTCTATCCTCAGGGGCAATAGAGATCTGATTGTACCCTGAGTACCCATCCAAGAAGCAAAAGTGTGACCTCCCTGCCAATCTATCCAGCATTTGATCAATGAAGGGAAGTGGGAAGTGGTCTTTTCTGGTGGCCAGATTCAACTTTCTATAATCCATGCAGATTCTCCATCCTGTGACGGTTCTTGTTGATATAAGTTCATTGTTGTCATTCTTTACCACCGTCCTGCCACCCTTTTTAGGCACACATTGAACTGGGCTAACCCGGCTACTGTCAGAAATTGGGAAAATGATTCCCGCATCCAACCATTTTATCACTTCCTTCTTCACCACTTCCTTCATATTCGGATTTAGCCGCCTCTGATGTTCCCTGGAAGGTTTGTGCCCATCTTCCAGCAGAATCTTGTGCATGCAGTAGGCGGGGCTGATCCCCTTGATGTCTGCCATGGTCCACCCAATGGCAGTTTTGCACTCCCTTAGTACCTGTAAAAGCTGTTGAACCTGCACATCTAAAAAAACCAGATGAGATAATAACAAGTAATGTGGAGTCAGGCCCCAGAAATTCATACCTGAGGTGGGTTGGCAAAGGCTTCAATTCCAGCTTAGGGGGTTCCTCGATGGATGGTTTAGCTGGAGGGGTCTCTCTCTTTTCTAAGTGTAAGGGCTCAAACTCCAGATTTCTCTCCCAGAACCCTTTACCTTCTAGTGCCAACACCCATTCCGCCAAATCCTCACCATTCACTTCATCCAAATTTGTCAAACATGCAGCAAGGGGATCCTCGACCGTCAACGCCTCGTCATCTGCCTCTACAATTACATCTACTGCATCAACAAGGGAACAATTTGCAAACTCACTTGGTCGCCTCATCGATTTCTGCACATTGAATATAATTTCCTCATCATTGAGCCTCATCTTAAGCTCCCCGGTCTCGCAATCAATCAAAGCTCTTCCCGTGGCCAAGAAGGGTCGTCCTAGAATTATGAGAATTTCTTCATCCACTTTGCAATCCAAGATTACAAAATCTGCAGGGAACACGAATTTCCCCACCTGAATAAGCACATCATCAAGAATCCCAAATGGACGCTTAACAGTCCTGTCAGCCAGCTGCAATAACATAGAAGTAGGTCGAGCTCTGCCAATGCCTAACCTCTTATAAATGACCAGGGGCATGAGATTAATGTTGGCCCCTAAATCACAAAGTGCCTTAGCAAATGCATAGTTCCCAATGGTGCATGGAATTGTAAAACTACCTGGATCAGATAGCTTTTCAGCAACAGGTCTAGATACCACTGCACTACATAACTGAGTAAGGATCACAGTCGATAGGTCTTGAAAGCCAAACTTCCGAGACATCAAGTCCTTCATCATTTTAGCATATCCTGGCATCTCCTTTAGAGCTTCAATCAGTGGAATGTTTATCTGGATTTGTTTGAGCATCTCTAGGAACTTTTTGTACTGCTCCTCTTTTTGATGCTTGGCCAACCTTTGCGGGAATGGTGCAAGAGGTCTTTTCTTCCCAATCACCGTGAGGTTTCTCCTTTTCAGCTACTGTCTCAGCTATTGGTTCCGCTGCTGTCTCAATTACTGGCTCAATTACTGTCTCAGTCTCTTGCTGCATAGTCTTTTCTTCAGGAGCAGGCTGAACCGTTACCTCTGTCAATCTCGTAGAGTCATCCAGTTCAATGGGTACTGGAATTAGTGTCTCAGCCTGTATATTTTCTCGAGCTCTCTCTTGCTCAACATCTAGATCCCTG
>NW_017699692.1:0-2384 GCF_001879085.1 Nicotiana attenuata | reverse complement strand
CCCCCCCCCCCCCCACTCTAAACCCAAACACATCCGCCCCAACCCCCATCCCTTCTTCTTCTTCTTCCCCAAACCTCCATTCTCCACCCTCTTCCTCTCCAACCTCCATTAACACACCCCCATTTTCTCTCCCCCTTCACCTCAAGTAAGTTAATCTTCTCCCTCTCTATTTCTTTCTCTTATAAGTAGTGTAATTGTTAGATTAGCAATTTTAGTTAAATCCTAGTTAGGATTAGTGTATTAATTTGCATTTTTTTTTTATTTTGTTTGCTTTCTTTTATGTTTGCCATTGTTGTAGTTGTTGTAGTTGATGTTGATGAGGTTGTTTGGTGCCAAATTAATTAGGTCTCCATTGTTAATTAATTGTGAAGTTGTTTGGTGGTTAGGAGGCCTAAATTTGGATTTTTGTGGTATAGTATGGATTGGGTCATGTGTTGGCCGAAAATTGTGGCACTAAGTTGTATATTTTTTGGGGTATTTACGCCAACCTAAGTTGAGATGTTGTAGTTGATGGTGGTTGTTGTTGAGATGTTGTTGATGGTGGTTGTTGTGTAGTTGAAATATTGTAGTTGATGGTGGTTGTTGTTGAGATGTTGTTGATGGTGGTTGTTGTGTAGTTGAAATATTGTAGTTGATGGTGGTTGTTGTGTAGTTGAGATATTGTTGTTGCTAGTTGTTGTTGTGTAGTTGCTTGTTGGTTTGTTGATAGTTGTTGTAGAGTAGTATTGTTGGTATGGTGATATTTGTTGTAGAATGGTGTTTGTTATATGGTGGTGTTGTATGTCATGGGTACCATTAAATGGAATAAGTGTGGGGTGTATTATACCGGACGTGGTACGAAAATTATGGAGCTATTGTGGGGGTTGTTATGAGTGAAGTCAGGAGCTATTTTTGGTGTCATTGGGTGGTGAAGTCTGAGTAACCATCTTATTGGCACTAGCTAGGGCATATGTTCATGGTTTGTTTGATTATTTGCAGGCCCCATGGCTCCCAAAAGGCACAGGCGCTCTGGAGGCACATCCCAACGACCTGCGTACGATGAGTCCAGATTCCAATCGGAACTGGCAGAGGATGATTTCAACGCCAAGGCTACCAAAACTTTTATCCCTGAAATCCCGATTGATCGGGCAACCCTCCGAGCCGAAAAAGTGGAGATGTATGAGGAGATACGGAGGCGGGAAATGGAGTTCTTATTTGCTGACCAGTTAACAAGATGCTGGTTAGTGAATTTTATGCCAATTGCCCATTGAACTTGGGTAGGGAGGTGATTGTTCGGGGTATGGTGGTCAGTGCTCAAATTCAAACAATTCGCCGGGTGTTGCGGCTGCCTCCGTTCACCAGTGATGTCGATTATTACCATGACAGGCCCGGGGTGACATGGGAGGTCATGACGGATGTACTTTGCACAGGGGGGCAGCCCATATGGATACGTGACCAAATAACCCTCAACTCTAACTCCTTCACTCACCTGGCCAAGTGTTGGTTGACTGTTATCTGTAGCAGGTTCCTGCCTTCTAGCAATACCACAGACGTGAACTTCAATAGGGCACTATTGACTTGGTGCTTTGTGACAGGGAAGGATTTTGATGCGGCACGGGTAATTGGAGATGAAATGGTCTTACGAGGCCCGCTGCTGACAAAGGGATTCTATTTCCCTTCCTTGGTGACCACATTGTACTTGATGAGAAACACCCCTACCAACCCTGGTGATGGAGATTTGCCTCCCAAAGCAGCTTTCAAAGCTTCTAGCATCAGAGTGGGCAGGGGCACCCGCACTACGATTGAGCTTGATGATGAGGAGGATGATCCGGTCCCTGTTGCACCGTCCAGGAGGTCTGTTGACAGTGCCGGGCCCTCTCGGCGCCCCCTTTCTGGAGCAGATCTATCACGCTCACAGTCCTCCCGGCCTATGCTGCGCTCCTTGGAGGAAGAGGTCGCGGATCTTCGCACCTCGGTGGATGGTCTACACACACGGATGGACGCCGTGTCACAGAGGCAGGCTAGATCTGAGAGCCGGTTTATGGCTTGGCTACGCGCATTGGGGAGGGCTTGCCATGTAGACCCCAGCACCGTCTCCGACTCGGATTGAGTCTCAGGGAAGTCTTCTCACTCTTCTGTTCTTTACTGTATTGATATGACATGGGGACATGCCATGATTTTAAGTGTGGGGTGGGAGACTTGCTCTAACTGTGTATTGAAATGTATATAGCTGTTGTTGTGTGGTAGCAGTAGATGTGGTGTACATATGTGAGTAAGTTATATTAGGAGTAGCTGACTTGGCCCAACGACGGACACTTGTTGACGGGTCTCTTGAGGGTCAAAGTCAGATATATATATATAAAAAATAAAAAAATAAAAAAAAACTTAGTAAGAGGTACTACGTT
>NW_017699691.1:0-2384 GCF_001879085.1 Nicotiana attenuata | reverse complement strand
ATTGGAACGCCTAAATAATCCTAATGTATTCAAATGCATTATACCCAATTAGAACCACAGCCCACTTAATGGGGCATCTCTATCTTCTGCATCCTTACCAATTGAATAAATTATACAAGAAAAACAAAATTCAACACTTATTGAGCACAAATGCTACTTTAAGTAATATGACAATTATGCTCCCCACCTTATTCACGTGACTGTACCGCAGTATATGAGGGAATGTGTGTTTCCTTGCTTTTAAAAATGTCAATTTCATTCGAGACCAGTCAGACATTTCCAAAAAAACGAAATTATATTTCCTATGTAACAGATGAAAAGAATACTTTTATATGAGCACACTCATTGGCCAGTCGTTTCTCAATATAACAAAACATTTGCAGAACATTTCCTTATACTAATTGATTCATGCCTGCTCACAAATGACGCATCAATAGGAATTTTAACATAAGTAAACCAAATGAAGAAAGTTTCAGACGAGCAACGAAACAACAGAACAATTACACGGCATTCATAGTCATGTAAGATTAATAGAGAGGAGATTTGAAAATCAGAGAAGGAAATTAACCTCAAAGAGTGACAATTTTCGATTACAGTAGCCTCACTTGAGCGGAGAACCGGACCGAAACCTCTTCATAAAACCTGGACAGCAACCTCTTGGATGGCTGCTTCAATCTGAGCTTTGACAGGGAACCTCAAACAAACCTCGAACCCTGCCGGAAAAATTCGAACCTTGCTGGCGAATTCGGACACTACCCGAACCAGAGAACATCATTGGCCACTCATGGTGATTATTTGGTGGACTGTGTGTTTTGTGCTACTTTTGGGGAGTGTTTTGTGGTGGGTTTCCGGTTGTGACGTGAAGGAGACGAAGACGGGAGGTGGGGTGGTCGATTGCGTTAGGCTGCTGGTTGGTGGCTTTAAGCTTCTCACATGGCTGCTTCGTATGTGTAGGAGAAGAAGAGGGCTGCTAGTCTTCGAATTACAGGGGTCCTGGAGCTTAGAGGGTGGGGTCGAAGAAGATGATCTTCAGGGGGGGAGGGGTCTGTTGAAAAGCTGCGCTCCTGCCTCTCCTCTTTAGGCACTAATTTATAGGTAGAGTCTAGGTTTAGGTGTATTTTTGTGTATTTTGCCCATTAGTCCCTAGATTTTTGTGTTAAGTCCTTAGGGTCTCTTTATTTATTTTTGTTCCAAAGAAGAGTCTAGAAGGGTCCCTAGGCTTAATGGACTAATCCGAATTGGGCCAAGAATTGAGCTCTAAAACTCTTAAAATCGTAATCCAACACCTTAATTGACTCTTTGTTTAAAAAAATAAAAAATAAAAAAAAAAAAAGATAAGATAACAATACTACACAGTACAAAAACTCACTAATTAATTAAACCAAACATGAAACTATTTTTGTGTTTTCGAAATTATATAGAGATAAAAACAAGGTACTATTTTTTTGTATTTTTTTTAAAAATTTATGAAAAATACATAAACTGAAATATTTTTTGTAATTTTCCATTTTTATGACGAAAATAAAGTAAAGAAGTCAAAAATAGTTGAAATAGCTATATTAGGCCTAAACTAAATATTTACAAGCTAAAATATGAAAAATCTTGGGGAGGGTCAAAAATCACATGTCTACACAAGGTACCCCAAATGCTCTGAAATTGAAGTTGGAAGAAAGAAACCAGAAATGAAAGGCCCATAAAGGCAAAATAAGATGGAAAAAGGCCAAGTCCCACACGGGTTAATCATTATGTGGAATTTGGGAAAGTCGAGATCCCCGGGATTAGAAATGAAACCAATTCCCAGAGAGCGAGCGAGCAATGGAGATTTTTGTTGAAAGAGCTGGGCCACGATCAAGTGGTTGAAACAATCAAGGCCACAAAACCAACCACCATTTTAAACTAAAAAATTGGTTTTTTTTATTTATTGAAAAAACAGGAAACGGGTGCAATCCAAAAGCAACCTTGCAAGAAGCAGGTGCAACAAAAGAAAACCGCACAGAGCATAAAATAGCTCTGTAGCAATAACCAATCCAAAAGGGAAGTCTTCTCCAAATTCTTTCCTGCATTTTCACTCATTAAATAAAATAAAACAATTTTAAAAAAATTTTGAAATGTAAAAAAAGAAAAGAAGAAAAGTTCAAAATCATTGTAGTATAGGGTCTCCAATCCCCAGTTGCGTTTTTTTCAACATAGGGTCTCCAATCCCTAGTTGATTTTATTCTAGACATAGAGTCTCCACTTCCTAGTCGCTTTTCCAACATAGGGTCCCACTCCCTAGTTGATGCCGGCACAACCCGATGACTTTTCCAACATAGGGTCCCACTCCCTAGTTGATGCCGGCATAACCCGATGACTTTTCCAACATAGGGTCTCACTCCCTAGTTGAT
>NW_017699690.1:0-2384 GCF_001879085.1 Nicotiana attenuata | reverse complement strand
AGTATTCCCTTGTTCTCCAGGTGGGCTCCTGATTGCTGAACTTGAAAAGTATTCCCTTGTTCTCCAGGTGGGCTCCTAACTGCAACAAAATAAACAAACAAAGAAAATTTTCTGCCCCAATTTGGTGACTGGGTACAGCATGTTATCAAATATTAAAAATTAAAAGATAAAATTTGAATTGTACTTCCCTTGTTCTCCAGGTGGGCGCCTGATTGCTGAAGCTTGAAAAGTATTCCCTTATTCTCCAGGTGGGCTCCTGATTGCTGAACAAAATAAACAAACAAAGAAAATTTTCTGCCCCAGTTTGGTGGCTGGGAAGATTTGTGAGTTGTTAGCAAAACTGTAAATCACTTAAGCTATTGATGATGAGAGTAAAACTAAAGACTTGACTGGAATGCACGATCCTTTGAGTAAAACCAAGGACATTTGACTAGCAAATTCATTAGACTAGGCCTTCTATCTTAGGAGAAAGATTCCTCAGACTAAGATTTTGATCCTAGGAGAAAGCCCACTAGACTAGGTCTTCAATATTAGGAGAACAATTTATCAGACTAAGATTTTCTATCTTAGGAGAAAGATTCATCAGACTAAGATTTAGATCCTAGGAGAAGGTTCATCAGACTAGGTCGTTTCATTATCTTAGGAGAAAGATCATCGGACTAAGATTTTGATCCTAGGAGAAAGTTCATCAGACTATGTTTTCTATCTTAGGAGAAAGATTCATCAGACTAAGATTTAGATCCTAGGAGAAGGTTCATCAGACTAGGTCGTTTCATTATCTTAGGAGAAAGATCATCGGACTAAGATTTTGATCCTAGGAGAAAGTTCATCAGACTAGGTTTTCTATCTTAGGAGAAAGATTCATCAGACTAAGATTTTGATCCTAGGAGAAAATTCATCAGACTAGGTGTATTTTTGTTATCTTAGGAGAAAGATTCATCAGACTAAGATTTCTATCCTAGGAGAAAGTTCATCAAACTAGGTCTTCTATCTTAGGAGAAATATTCATCAGACTAAGATTTTGATCCTAGGAGAAAATTTATCAGACTAGGTTGTCTATCTTAGGAGAACAATTCATCATACTAAGATTTTGATCCTAGGAGAAAGTTTATCAGACTAGGTTACTAATTTTGTTATCTTAGGAGAAAGATTCATCAGACTAAGACATTTATCCTAGGAGAAGATTCATCAGACTAGGTTTTCTATCTTAGGAGAAAGATTCATCGGACTAAGATTTAGATCCTAGGAGAAAATTCATCAGACTAGGTCTTTTTGTTATCTTGCTATCTTAGGAGAAAGTTTCATCAGACTAAGATTTTGATCCTGGGAGAAAATTCATCAGACTAGGATAAAATGTGAAAAGCAATGGCAGCTTTTTGTGCATGCTAACAAGCGAGGCAAGGGCGAAGATTTGAGAAACTTCCCTTTTGTCGGTTCTCCTCTTCTTCCTTTTCTTTTCTTTCTTTTTGTTCTTATTGTTGAACCAACTTTCTTGCACCACTTTGTTCCTGTTTCAAACAAAGAAAACTTGTGAATTTAAAATGTGGTGGTTAGTTTGTGGCCTTGAACTTTGGAGGCGGCTGCTTCCTCATTTGCCAAGATGACTGATTTCCACCCAAAGACCTTGCTTGTTCCCGATATCCTCTACTTGTTGCATTGCATGAACTGGCATTCCCCCAATCCTTATGTCTCATATGAATCCCAAGCACGTCTATTGCTCCCACTTCGTGTACATGATGTTCTTTCTTGACTTAATCACTGGCCTCGGCCTTGAAGTTGTATTGTTCCTTCACTTGCCTTGATAACCGATTCTCACTTGGAGACCTTGCTAACCACTTCCCTTAACGCAGAAAATACCTCTGATCCGTTCACCAAGCACCCTCCATCTGATATGTACCAAACCTTTCATGTTTCAATGAAAATACCTTTGATCCATTCACCCCAACCCCTTCATTTGTTGCGTTGTTCATGAATTAACAAATACCAAGCCCGTGCATTTTACAAGGATCCCGAAGCATGTAGATTGTTGCCAACTCAGTGTGCCTGCTGTTTTTCCTGACTTATGACGATTTGATATGCTGGCCAGATACCGTTTTGTTCAATTGGAAAGCTGGTGGCAGATTTTGAAGTCATTTCTAACTTGTTATGACCAAACAGACTCAGGAAGAGGGAGTAAATAAGACAAAAGGAATAGAGTAAAGGATAATGGAAAGAAAACTACAACGTATAAGCCTATCGGATGTGGACACCGACTCTGATGACCTTGACATGCACCTGCAGCCTATTCTGTTAAGCAAATTTGATGTTCAGCTCTTCTTGTACCGTTTTTCGCCGTTAAAAACTACGGGGTCTTCTAAATGCTCCGTCTATCCGATTTGAATCAC